>NC_047118.1:19721043-19796043 GCF_902500255.1 Thalassophryne amazonica
CTGTTTTGCAAGGGAGACCTGGACAATTATAAAGTTTCTAATTCACCAAACCTGCATGTCTTTAAATGTGGGAGGAAGCCGGAGCACCTGGAGGGAACCCACGCAAACCCAGGACATGCAAACTCCACATTAAAAGGCCACAGGTGGGAATCGATCCCAGGACCTTCTTCCTGTGAGGCAACAAGGTCATGGGATCGATTAATATTGATGCCGCAACATACAAAAGGTGCAAACAGTTGGCGAGTTTGCCTCCCAAACAGAACGCACCAATAGGCCACCAGTGCCCCACTCTCCATGTATATTTGGAGTTGCATCATGAAGGGCATCCATCGAAACACCCTGTGCCAATTTAACATATGGATTTATACCAGACCGGAAGTGGCAATCCTGAGCAAAACTAGACCAACCAAAAGAAAACAAAAAACGAAGCCCCTTCAGCTTCTCCCTTTTTTACTCAACGTCACCACAGCTGGATGTCATTCCTGGTGCAACTCTGCATTACATGGAGAATGGGCAGGGGTGATTTGAACCAGGAATGTTCTGCTGTGGAAACAAGCAGACTAACTGCTTGCTCCCACTCCCCTCTTCAAAAAAGTCAAAGTACAAATTGCTCCTATAAAAGCTTCTTGAGTAAATATGATTACAGCAGTGTGCCCATACTCAACTGCATATGATGCTACTATAAAAGTAATGTGAAGCATCCTGGAGCCACTGGTATGGTGATTTGATGCGATATAAATAAAACTGCATTGAGTAGTTCTGGAACTGTCCTTTATGTCACAAGCAGTGTAACCTACCAGGACTCCAGTGTTTGTTTCACTCCATTTGTCTTTCCCTTCACAGCTCCCACTAATTCCGGGCAGGTTTTGAAGCTCAACGTGCTGATCATCCAACCGTCGTGCCTGAATGGATGCAATGATTTTGAATAATGCTTCAGCTTCTGCACCTGTTATGAAGAGGGTAATATTTGTGACAGTCCACGGACAGAAAAAGCACAGACAGCCAGAAGCACACGTACATTTGTCGAACCTGTGAGCCTGTTATTTAAAGCACTTCCATTCTGTGCAGCAGTTGCCGGTTCACAGTTGACAGGCTTTAAGACGCAGCGTTGGTCTTCAATGCATTTACTTTGTGCTTTAGTGATCATCTGAAAGAATTTTTCCTGCTCGGCTGGAGATGCTTCCTTAAAACAAGAGAATGATTGTTGCAGAAGATGGAACAGTCATCTAAATCGCGGCATGTGGAATGATAAAGCAATGCGATTATATGCGTAGACTGCAGTTTCTGTGCAGTGTGCAGTCCTACCTGCCAAAGCTGTTTAACACGGTGTAGAAAATCAGACTTCTGCGGAGATTTAGCAGAACTCACATCAGGCTGATCTGAACTGTGATTAGGTTTTGGCTGAGTAGATGGGTTACACAGATTCTCCACAATGTTTGGAGCATAACATCTCTGTTCATCCATTCTTGACCCCTGTGGAAATAATAAGAGAGTTTCTGCTGATATTTTTGATCCATTCCATCAATAAACTAAAACGTCAGATTGTCACAACACTGGGTCTCCACCATATTACACAGAGGACCAACCTGGACTTTGGAGATCATGTAGCATAAATAACTTGCATCTACATCTGCAGCAGCTGAAGTTGTTCCTGTCTGTATCCCCGGTAATGATGGAAGTAACACTCTCTGATCATCAAGTCGTCGGCCCTGAGAGTTGGCCAAGAGGATGAATAACTGTTCGGGTTCTGGATCTTAGGTGAAGAAAAAGATGTCTGAGTTTCTCAAGCAATAATGTAAAGAATTCTGTGCATGAAAGTGAAATTTTATTTACCTTAAGAAAAGGGAAAAATGCAAGAGGGAATACAAAAATGCATGTAGTCTAACCTTTAGCTGCAGAATTCTGAGTTGAGCTGCCAGAGCTGAAGGAGGCTGAACATGGACGGCCTAAACTAGATGCCTTGTTTTGGGGGAGGAAGCATCTTTGGTCCTCTAGTCTGGTCTGCTAAAATAACAATTGTTGTCAGCAACTTTGTTCTAGAGCCATACATCTTCAATCATGCTGTATCTGCTGCAGCCAGATGTAACTTGGCCTTCTGCAGTTGTGTACTCAACACTGTGACATATCCAAAACGCTGCTGACATTTCCTCACAATAACATCGCAAGTGATAGTTCTCATCTCAGTTTCCTGAATTTACCACTCTTGAGTTAAGCCAACCAAACTATGGTAACAAATGAACCTCCGGTGAAATTTAGTATCAAAGACATTTAGTCTTGACCTTAGGTCACATCTCACAGGTTTTGATCCTACAAGTCCCACAACTGAGCAGGAGCAGTGGTATCATGACCCTTAAGTCCTATACTTTAGACAGTTCCATTATTTTTTTTTAAACTGAAAATTTATTAATATTCCCTCACTGGTTTGTCATTGGCTTTCGTTCTGGACAAACTGATGGACATTATGGATGATGCCATTCACCCTCTGCACACAGTCATCAGCAACCAGAGGAACCTCTCCAGCTACAGATGGCTCCTTCCCAAGTGCAGGACCAACAGACTGAAAAACTCCTTTATCCCTCAGGCCATCAGACTGTACAACTCCTCACTCAGGGGGAGGAGGAGTAACAGGAAGACAGAGGACGGGAAGGAGAGGAACAGTAGTAGCTAGTAAACCAGTATTGATCAGTATGTCTGATATTTATATTTGTGTATTTATATTTATATTTACAAACTGTTTATCTTTTTTACTTTCACTTTTTATACTTTGTGTGCTTCTTACCCTGTGTGCTGGTATATAATGCTGCTGGAACCTCAATTTCCCTGAGGGAGCCTTCCCAAGGGATCGATAAAGTTATGTCTAATCTAATCACCCTTTTTTGAACTATGGTATATAACTGAACTAATGCCTGTCCCCAGTTTCTGTTCCCATGTTCCAAAGAAAAACAGTTAATGCAAGATTTGGAAAAAATACACAAAATCAGATTTTAAGGTTTTACTGTTCACTTGTAGAACACTGAACGATAGTGCATCCTCTTATTTTGGAGCCTTATGTGCTTTCCTACATTCTATATTCTCCAAGTACAGAATTATTCTGAGGTCCCAAACGTGAGAAAGGAGCCAGCAGACAGAAGATGATTTTGTTACTCTGCTTCATTTCTGTGGAAATGAAGTAAATATAGATTATGTGAAATATATGTTTGTTACAAATTGCTTTTTGTTTTTTAAGTGATAATGACTAACCTGGACTTTGGAGATCATGTAACACAAGTAACCCGTTTCTCCTCCACTGGTGGACGCTGGCTCTTTATTTTGTATCCCAGGTAATACAGAAAGAAACATCCTCTGATCATCCAGCCTTTGGTTCTGAACATTTGTCAAGAGGTTGAAGAACATTTCAGAATCTGGACCTGGATGAATAGAACACAGGTGTAACATTTGAATTACGATAAATCATTAACTACGAGAATGAAAGATCAACTTGTCAGCACTAAGCCATACAAGCATCCTTAATACTCCCCCACCTATTTTTAATTTACTTGGAGTTTTTTCTGTCTGTTGTGATGTTGACGGTGCACTGCTGCTCAGCTCCAAGACACAACGCTGGTCATCTATACGGCCACGCATGCTATTCATGATCATATCCAGAAACTGTTCTTGTTCATCATCTGAGCGTTCCTATCACAAAAAAACAGTGTTACAAATCAAATGTTGATTGATGACATGAAGTTGTTGAAGTCCAATGTAGATATTAGGGTGCACATTTCATAACAAATGTATAAATGAATGGAACATACATCAGTAATGGCTGAGACAAAAAAAAAACACATAAACCAGACAAAAAAGACAATATTTTAACAGATACAATATGTATGAATTGAAGCAGTCACACTGACTAACCATATTTCTGCCTGAGGCATTCGCTGTTGCTGAGATCGGAGGTGCGGTGCTGTTTCTTTCAGGTTGCTAAGCAAACAAAAGTCATGTTTTACAGTACATTAATTAATCATCACACCACTTATTTACATGCTGCACTTCATCACCTGCTGTTTAGAATCTGGCAATGAAGTAAGTGACTCGTGATGGCCATCCACATGTATTCCCTGTATGTCGACCGCAGGGCGGAATGTCCCCTGACTGCTCGAACCTTGCTGTTCAACATTTTGTCCATGTTCGGAAGTATTCATGCTTTGGATTTGCTCCTGTTTATGGGGATCCTGTTGAGTAATTAACACACGGAATAAAGACAAATATGAACGAATTAACTAATTTTTGTCTTTTCCTCTGCATTAATCACTTGTTCATTACATCTCATAATACAATCAAAATGCAAAATTTTTTGTATTATATATCGTCCCTGAGGTCCATTAGTGCCAGTCATTATCTCTGGATTCCGTAGAATCAAGCAGACAAGAGTCTACATCTTCCCCTGTGTGTGACAGGTCCAACATAGGTGACTTCCCCAGCCGAGACAAGGGCCAACTTACAGTTGGGTGGACAAAGACAACACTGATTATGTGTCCTGTCCATGGACAGACAGGCAGCATAAGCAGAATTTGAACCAAGGTCTACATATTAGCAAGCCAGCTCCTCTGTCCACTCCTCTACCATCTATATTCCATGCTTATGTTAAAATCAATCACTTCAGATTCTTCATATCAGAAGAAGGATGCTGAAGAACAAATGTAAAATATTACCATAACATCGTTGTCCTTGTTTTTTTGTTGTTGTTGTTTTTAATGCAGCATTGTTGTTGGGGTAGGATCATTTTGGTGGCAGCTGTACCAAATTCTGAACATTTTCTACAAACATTTTGGCAAATTAATAAAATCATATATATATATATATATATGTGTGTGTGTGTGTGTCAATCAATTGCATTTCTGCAAATCTTTAACATGCATCCCATACGTTAGACAAACTGAATGTGTCCATCTAAAGTTTAGTCTGGATATGTTAAAACTTTACCTGCATTTCACTGTAATGGTAGGAACATTTCAGCAGCTTATTGTAAACCTGTCATTTGAAATTGCAGCATCTCACTACCCGTCACACAGACGTGATGCCAATCACTGAGGTATACAAATGTGTATGTCACTGTAAATATAACAAAAGCACTGAATTGTAAAAGTTGAAAGTTTAAGTGATATTGTTACCCGAAGATGAAAATCAGATTTGTGTATGTCATAAATACAGACCATGAAGCCATTTATTTAATCAGTTTTCTATGAAAACATTTGCAACATATACAATGGTTTTAAATATACTAATAAAAGAACACCAAGTAAAATATCCAGAAAATCTTAGTAGTAGAATAAGAATAAATGCATGACACACGTCCTACCAGCACAGTGCCAGTGACTTCTGATTTTGAGTCTAGTTCTGCAGCAGCCATTAAAGGGAAAAAGTGTCCTACTGAGAGCTATGAAAGAAAAAATTACACAAAAAACTGCTTTGAATTTATCACTGTTCAGTTATTCATTTAAATGCTGGAATATAATTTCATCTCGTGTGGACTCCAAATGTGTGCTGTACGTCTTGGTGAAAGGCTTTTAAATAGAGTTAAATCCTGAGTATTAACCCCAGCCAATGTGCCCCCTTCTTAATTAAAGGATGCATAATCCAGGATAAAAACATAATCTCCAACATGGACAGGAATCACTTTTTTTTATACTGGCAGGAGTGTCCTTTTGACCTAGTATGGTACTTAAAATTCACTATTCTTTTATAAAGACCCCACATGTGCCATTATACACTCAACAAAAATATAAACGCAACACTTTTGGTTTTGCTCCCATTTTGTATGAGATGAACTCAAAGATCTAAAACTTTTTCCACATATACAATATTACCATTTCTCTCAAATATTGTTCACAAACCAGTCTGAATCTGTGATAGTGAGCACTTCTCCTTTGTTGAGATAATCCATCCCACCTCACAGGTGTGCCATATCAAGATGCTGATTAGACACCATGATTAGTGCACAGGTGTGCCTTAGACTGCCCACAATAAAAGGCCACTCTGAAAGGTGCAGTTTTATCACACAGCACAATGCCACAGATGTCGCAAGATTTGAGGGAGCGTGCAATTGGCATGCTGACAGCAGGAATGTCAACCAGAACTGTTGCTCGTGTATTGAATGTTCATTTCTCTACCATAAGCCGTCTCCAAAGGCGTTTCAGAGAATTTGGCAGTACATCCAACCAGCCTCACAACCGCAGACCACGTGTAACTACAACAGCCCAGGACCTCCACATCCAGCATGTTCACCTCCAAGATCATCTGAGACCATCCACTCGGACAGCTACTGGAACAATCGGTTTGCATAACCAAAGAATTTCTGCACAAACTGTCAGAAACTGTCTCAGGGAAGCTCATCTGCATGCTCGTCGTCCTCATCGGGGTCTCGACCTGACTCCAGTTCGTCGTTGTAACCGATTTGAGTGGGCAAATGCTCACATTTGCTGCCGTTTGGCACGTTGGAGAGGTGTTCTCTTCACGGATGATGCGAAGGAGATGTGTTGCACTGCATGAGGCAAATGGTGGTCACACCAGATACTGACTGGTATCCCCCCCAATAAAACAAAACTGCACCTTTCAGAGTGGCCTTTTATTGTGGGCAGTCTAAGGCACACCTGTGCACTAATCATGGTGTCTAATCAGCATCTTGATATGGCACACCTGTGAGGTGGGATGGATTATCTCAGCAAAGGAGAAGTGCTCAATATCACAGATTTAGACTGGTTTGTGCACAGTATTTGAGGGAAATGGTGATATTGTGTATGTGGAAAAAGTTTTAGATCGTTGAGTTAATCTCATACAAAATGGGAGCAAAACCAAAAGTGTTGCGTTTATATTTTTGTTGAGTATATGTTACAAAGTAGACGTGGTGTTCCTGTGGTATTAAAATAAATAGAGCTCAGTCATGAGCCGACAACATGAGTACACAATACTTTTTTGCATTTATGCTGTGCTTTTATTTAGACAAGTGATATGTAAACTGTTTGTTTCGAGGTTAACAACATTTCTTAGAAAAGTGGGAAAGATGATAAAACAAACACAGAATTTTTGTTTCAGTCACCACTGTACGTAAGAATGGAAAAAGTCCACATACACTGCATCTGGAACATATTCACAGTGCTGCACTTTTTGTTACAGCCTTAGTCCAAAATGTATGATTTTTTTTTTTTTTTTACACACAATACCCTATAATAACAATGTGAAAAAGTTTTGCTTTTTTTTTTTTTAGATTTTTGTTAATTTATTAAAAATAAAAACAAAACAAAAAAACTAAGAAATCACACGTACATAAGTATTCACAGCCTTTGCCATGAAGCTCAAAATTGAGCTCAGGTGTCTCCTGTTTCCACTGATCATCTTGAGATGTTTCTACAGCTTAACTGGAGTCCACCTGGGGTAACTTCAGTTGATTGGACATGATTTGGAAAAGTACATTCCTGTCTTCATAGAAGGTCCAACAGTTGATAGTGCATGTCAGAACACAAACCAAGCATGAAGTCTGTAGACCTCTGAGACAGGATTGTCTCCAGGCACAAATCTGGGGAAGGGTACAGAAACATTTCTGCTGCTTTGAAGGCTCCAATGAGCACAGTGGCCTGCATCATGTGCAAATGGAAAAGGCTTGGATCCACCAGGACTCTTACTAGTACTGTCTAAACTGAGCGACTGGGGAAGAAGAGCCTTAGTTAGGGAGGTGACCAACAACCCAATGGTCACTCTGTCAGAGCTCCAGCATTTCTTTGTGGAGAGAGGAGAACCTTACAACCATCTCTGAAGCAATCCACCAATAAGGCCTGTATGATAGAGTGGCCAGTCCTTAGTAAAAGGCACCTGAACGACTTTCAGACCATGAGAAACAAAATTCTCTGGTCTGATCAGACAAGCTTGAACTCTTTAGCGTGAATGCCAGGCATCATGGTTGGAAGAAACCAGGCACCATACAGTGAAGCATGGTGGTGGCAGCATCAGGCTGTGGGAATGTTTTTCAGCGGCAGGAACTGGGAGACTAGTCAGGAATCAGGATTGAGGAAAAGATTAATGCAGCAATGTACAGAGACATCCTGGATGAAAACCTGCTCCAGAGCACTCCAGAACTGCCCAAAGAAGGTGCACCAAGCTTGTGACATCATCATCTATATTATAACAGCAAAGTGGCCTCTGTGTGGACAGATGACATTTGCCTTTTGGTATGCTTAATACTTATGTCAAGGATGAACACTGAAAACGGAAAGTTGATAGGAGTAAAATATTTGGAGAAATTAGTGATTTTAGCTAACCAGTAACAAATGGATATTGTGCTGCAGTGTACCATGGGAGTTTGTGGTTTTAGGGTTTTAAACATTATTGTGGTTCATGTTAAACAGTGTTGTTAGTGCTTTTGATTTATTGTGTTTTTGTAGTTCAATGGCTTTAGTGAGTTAAGTATTATCTCCACACTGGCCTGGGAACACCTCATTGTCCCACAGTCAAAGGTGGTTAATGTGGCCCGGGAAAGGGAAGTTTAGGGTTCCTTGCTGGAGCTGTTGCCCCTGTGACCTGCTCCTAGATAAGTGGTTGAAGAGGAGTTAGTGAAATAAGTGTCATGTTGCCAGAACCGTAAGTGAAAAGTCTATTGCGTTTGATGTCTTCCGCCACCATCTATTTGTGCTTGTCTAAAAATAGAAGAACAATAGAAGTACCTGCATGCGCACAGATTGAAAAAGACAAAAAGGTCTCCATGCATGCATAGAACTTTGATCACGGACAAACTGGGGAGCGCTGACATTTGACGTTTGGTATGCTTATGTATTTTGGGTCAAGGATGAATGCTGAAAAAACACTGATACGTCTAATATTTTTTGAGAAACTAAGATTACTTAACGTTGCTAATTACTTTCTGGACTAACACGCCATTCCAGCAGGGGGCAGTGAATTATCTTTATATTCAAAGTGTGCATACATGATTTTATTTAGTAAGTTCAATGTAAGTACATATAATTGTAAATACATTAAAAATACATGGATGGTACAAGAAAGTGAACACTTATTTTTATCGTGGTCCATAAAAAAAAGACAAAATAGAAGTAAAAATAAAACAGAATAATAATAATGTCTATAACAGGAACCTAAACAATTTATAAATATATTAGGAAAATAAATTAACATTTTAAAAAATTACAAATGACAGGAAAAAAGGGTTGAGTTCTTCTAAAAACTGTTGAGGACTAAGGTTCTAAAAACACCCTGGAGTCACACGCTATTCCATCTCATAGAAACTTCGCTCAAAAAAACTTTGCTGAAAAATATCTTTTATAAACACTATCAAATCTAGAGCTCTGTGGATCCTCAAAGGTAACACGCTAGTATTAAAGAATACCGTTAACTGCTGCCAAAGGTGCATCAATAAAGCATTAAGAAAAGGGTGTGAATACTTTTTCATGACATCATTGTGGGGTGTTGAGGAAAAAAAAAAAAGAGCTGGAACTTAAAATGTGGAAAAAATTAAGTGCTGGCTGCACTGTATATACATAGCGCAATTTCTTCCACTTACATTACTCCAGAACTTATTCTTGATATACTCTTCCACCAAATATTTTGGGATTTCTCCTCCCATCCATACCAAGATAGAAAAATCTGAACCACACCTACAATGTTTCTGACCTTGCTTGCCTTCCACTTGGTCTCCTACCCACAAACAGTGTACCTTTTTCCATTTATCAGTAATCCAAGAACGGCACAATTTGTGTTCGCACTGTGCCAGACAACAGTCTCAATAATGATTTTTAACCTGGCCTTCAACTGATCTGGAATGTAAATTCAAATTGGGATTTGCATGTTCGGTTTGGGAAAATTTACATCCGGTGGCCTTCCTGCCAAAAACTGTGATGTCAAATTGTGATGGCTGCACAGTAAATTCTTATAGCTTATATGGGCCAATTCAAAACACTGTTAAATCAACTCCTAGTATACAAGTGACGTTGAGTTGACAAACTTCATTTGACACAGTTCTGAATGACAACTGTAACTGCAGATATTTGTGTATAAACAAGTGAGCATTTTATTAGTATTCTTAAGAACTGATGAGTAAACCAAAATCAAAAGAATGTATACCATCTCTCAGAAAGTGATACACATATTATAGCAAATATGCTCGTTTTATTACTTATAAGTAACAAGAAAAACTGCCAAATACATGTTCCCAGTCACGATTAAACCTGATGAAAAAAGTGCAGTTTCAGAACACAGCAATTGAGACATTTCCACATGTATAAAGGTAAAAACATTTAATCTCAGATATAATTCTGTTGCTTTAAACATCTATTATAGCCTTTAAATGGAAAATTCAAGATAACCACATTTATGAGAATGATGCAGCTTTGAGTGAGGGAGAATACAGTTCAGAAAAATCAGATGGATACTAAATTTAAATGAGATCTTGAAAATATTAACAGTGTAAGTACAATATAATCAAAACATAAGGATATATTCAATTTAAATATATTAGTACAATTTCAACTACAGCAGTATATAGAGCCCATTTCACAATAATAAAATAAAAACAATCAAAAATGTTTCCTTCCATTGCAACATTTAATATTTCTCCTGATGCTTCACTTTTGCCATCTGAGATGCCAAAACAGAAAACCAGTCCCCTCAAACCATGACTTCAGTGTGTTATGGGTATCTAACAATCAGGACTAGGAACTTGGTCCAGACTCTTCAGGTCAGAAAGGAAGGTGGTAGGAGTCAGGATGTGAGATGAGCCTAACAAAGGGAACATTAAAGTAAATGTTACTCATGTGTAATTAAAATGGCAAACCATCCACTCGTCAAGAAAGTGTCCTCACCAATCAGCACCTCCCATTTCCCATCAGTCGCACGACTGACTTCATAGGCGGAGCGCATCTCGGAATGGGACACACCACCAATGACAAAAATGATGAGCCGAGGTCCAGAGCGATATTCAGATGGAGATTTACTCTTGTGCCAATTTCCAAAACGTGCACTGCTGCAAAAAAAAAAAGAATCAAAACTGTTAAATGCCATGTATTTTTTATTTTTCACTGTCGCAAACAGATCAAATAGCAGTTTTGTGAATATCCAAATATTTATGGTCCTGTATGATACGTGTCCAATGGCTTCAACATAACTGTTCCCCAGTTACACAACTTCAAGTTGGAGTGAAGAGGAGAATTTTCTAAGAAGAAAAAAAAGAAATAAACAGCATAATTTCAGCTGCAGCTTGCCAGAAGGCACATGCAGAACCCGAGCTTAAGTTTTGGCAGTTTTCCTGTTTAACAGTCCTTTCCTACTCCACTCCAATGTGAAGTTGTGAATAGGGATGCAACAGTCCCAGTTTCTCCAGCACATCCGGAGAAACCTGTAATTCTTTCACAGCTGCCATGGAGGTCTTGGTGGCTTCCCTCACTAGTCTCCTTCCAGCATGTTCACTGAACTTTTGACAACTGCCTACTTGACCATACTGTTTGTATTTCCCAATGAATGATGTAAACATCCAAGACGTATTCAGTGATGTGGAAGAAGACTGAAGAAAACTGGCTGTAGGAGTAATGATTTAATTCTTAAATTTAGAATAAAAAGTTATTTTAGAATGTATTGCAGGCTTTAAATATAGGAATGGCTGTATAATTTAATTAAATTAAGATGACCACACAAAACATGAAATATCTTAAGCTTATATTGTCTGCAATGGAAAAAGTCAAAGGAAATGTAAGGGTCACTGCATTTTTTCCCCTTTAAATTTGCATTTTCCCATCTCATACCAACTTATTCTGATTTGGGGTTGCACATTTGAAAAGATGAAGGCAGTTGGTTGTGAGGTTTTCTTTGGAGTCATCAAAAATGATCAACAGATTGACTGATAATAGAAACAGTTGCCAGTTGCAGAGTGCAAGGGATGGGGGTCAAAGGTCAATATGCCATGTCTCATCAGTAAGATGCATATTTACATCCCCAGAATCAGTTCAAATGTATGCGAATTTACTCGATTTCATTTCAGCTCGTCAATTCAGGTCATTTTTTGACAAAATTTTTTCGAATTTCTATTCATTTCCTATATACCCACCTCTTTTTCCCTTCTCATGTTTAATCATATTTTATAGCCCAATGTCTGCACAGGTTACTCAACTTTGATTGTACACTGTGATTAAAAAAAAAAGAAAGGAGACACGCACTGTGCATTATGCAGATTATCTAGACAATCATGACAGGAAGTACATGATACTTAAAGCACAACTGGCTTAATTTATCAAAAACCTGAACTCTGTTACAGAACTAAAGGCTTTCATAACCTCCTCCAGTTAAGTGTCACACAACCGTTATGAGAACCACTGTGCAGTACCCAAAAATATGACTTAATAAACTCTCAAGACCAAAACAAAATAACCCTTCTTCGTTGGAAATAATTGGCGGCTTGCAAACCAACAGGGTGCATTACCGCCACCAACTGTTTGGCCATGGAACTGAAATTAACTGAATGAAAGGATTCTGACGTACACTGTCAAAAATAACCCGGAAACGTTCACCACGTGAGTTAGAAACACAGATTTCCGGCAATTTCCGGAAAGGTTTTATCACTGCTTTACAAACAAACATTTACTGTATGAAGTGAAAAATGCTTGATTTAGCTTTCCTGTAAATCACTGAACTAATGCAAACGCTATGCTAAATATGAAATTGGGCCACTGGTTCGTGAGATGTCACACTAGTAAGGTTGGTAATGACAATATCTTATACCCTTGTCACACCTTGACAATTTAGCCAGCATATGCCGACCCAAAAAAAAAAAAAAAAGAAAAAAAAAAGCCTCTGGCGTACGTCTAATATGTTATGGGTAAGTTTTGTGTAAGTTAAGAGCACACTGAAATATGTTGCAGTATGCCAAGCACCTTGAAAAATTTTGGGCATGCACAATATTTTCAATGTATGCCAGCATATGACATATGTTCTGCACATGTGGAACATAAATTTTAAATTATGTGATTACTGACACACATTTCTTGTAATTTACTCATGGAGTTGAAATATGCCCATTAAGGCTGTCCATTGATTGGATGAAAGCTGCAGTCCTCATGTGAACAGACTTTCAAATATTAAAACCATTCACATACAGCAGATATAAAATCTCGTATTAATCATCCCAGTCTGATGAAGCCTTATCCACATAAGCATCCTGATTTTGGAAAACAATGCCTGAAAATACTTCAATTCCTTGTCGTGGCTGAAGAAACAAGTCTGTTTTTCGGCTCTGGGTGCGTGCCACATTCATAAACGTCTCAGCATTTATCACAAGTATCAGTCGATTCTGTCTGCACACGATGAAAATACTGTAAATCCCATGAGCCACAAAAATAAAATGATAAAAATCACTGTTTTGCTTCCACGTGGAGCAGAGATGCCACGCCAACACTGTGCGCGTGCTAGATGCCATGCTCGTCAATATTTATGTGTTTCACCTGCCAAACAAAAGGGTGTGGTGGAAACACAAACCAAGCCAGACTTAACTGTTCGGACGTATAATACCGCCCAGTACCGACCCGAACCACTTGGTGGAAATGGGATTAAGTATATGCTGGGTATATCATCAAGCTGGGACAGCTGCATTTATTTATTAGATGTACGCCCGTGTTGTTAATACAGCCAGCATATGCAGACTAAACCGTCAAGGTGTGACAGGTCCTTTAAAGTGTAGGTGACGTCAAAAAATGTGTACAAATAATCACTAAAAATTATGAAATGTAGTGTGGAGCTTTTTTAAGTCCAGTCTGGACCTCATTCTGAAGAAGCTGTGTGGGACACAGCCTTATAGTTTTGAGTCTTATTTAGACCACGAGGGAGACCAAACCTTGGAGCAAGACCTCCAGTCTGACAACAGTGACAATATTGGCACAGCTCAGAAAAAGAATGTTGATTATAAAAAAATAAGTAAATAAATAAATAATGCAAGTGATTTCAGCATGCAGGGGATGATAAACTTTTTTTTGCCAGCTCTTTCGCCGTAATCAACTGGAAAAAAAAAAAAAGAAAGTTACTATCTGACATCAGAAAAAAGTGATGGGGAAGTGTGTGCATTTTTTATTTATGTTTTTCTTAATATAATCTTACCTGTACGTTTCAGTGAAATCTGAAAACTTATCCACCTTTACAAAACGATGTCTGAAAATAATTTAATTCCTTCTGCCTTGGCTGAAGAAAAGTCCATTTGTCACACAGGAGTTTGGTGCCAGGTTACAGTGCCGGCTGTAATCCATTATTGCAGCTGATGGATCGAGTCTCTGCTGTTAACTAGCTGCTTTGTGCAGCAAGTTAAAAGAGTCCTAGTCCCTTAGTCTGCACACGACGAAATAATCCCACGAGCCACAAAACAATAAAATAATCTGAAAATACTGTTTTGCCTCCGTATCAAGTGGAGAATCCGGACACCGTGCATGCGTGCTCGTCATTAGAAGTGTTGCACCTGCCAATCAAAAGGATTCTGCCGGTGAGAATTAACGTCCTGATACCGAAAACACGGAGCTCCGACCCGAACAACTCAGTAGAAATGGGGCTGCCAGTAGCCTGTAAAAATCCATGGGACTATTAAAATAATGGTACTCATGCTGATGTCACTTCCTCCTTCTACGATGTCGGGAGTCTCCAGGAAGTTCCTGGTTTTTAGTGGCACGCAGTTCAAAATCTGAATATTTACAATAGTGTTCAGAATAATAGTAGTGCTATCTGACTAAAAAGATTAATCCAGGTTTTGAGTATATTTCTTACTGTTACATGGGAAACAAGGTACCAGTAGATTCTCACAAATCCAACAAGACCAAGCATTCATGATATGCACACTCTTAAAGCTATGAAATTGGGCTATTAGTAAAAAAAAAAAGTAGAAAAGGGGGTGTTCACAATAATAGTACTCTCATCGGTCCACAAAATATTCCTCCATTTCTCTTTAGGCCAGTTGATATGTTCTTTGGCAAACTGTAACCTCTTCTGCACGTCTTTTATTTAACAGAGGGACTTTGCGGGGGATTCTTGCACATAAATTAGCTTCACGCAGGCGTCTTCTGTCACAGCACTTACAGGTAACTCCAGACTGTCTTTGATCATCCTGGAGCTGATCAATGGGTGAGCCTTTGCCATTCTGGTTATCTCTATCCATTTTGATGGATGTTTTCTGTTTTCTTCAACGCGTCTCTGTTTTTTTGGTCCATTTTAAAGCACTGGAGATCAGTGTAGATGAACAGCCTACAATTTTTGCACCTGCGTATAGGTTTTCCCCCTCTCCAATCAACTTTTTAATCAAACTACACTGTTCTTCTGAACAATGTCTTGAACGTCCCATTTTCCTCAGGCATTCAAAGAGAAAAGCATGTTCAACAGGTGCTGGCTTCATTCTTAAATTGGGGACACCTAATTCACAACTGTTTGTTCCACACAATTGATGAACTCATTGACTGAATGCCACACTATTATTGTGAACACCCCCTTTTCTACTTTTTTTTTTTTTTTTTTTTACTAATAGCCCAATTTCATAGCCTTAAGAGTGTGCATATCATGAATGCTTGGTCTTGTTGGATTTGTGAGAACCTACTGAATCTACTGGTACCTTGTTTCCCATGTAACAATAAGAAATATACTCAAAACCTGGGTTACTCTTTTTAGTCACATAGCACTACTATTATTCTGAACACTACTGTATGTCTTCAGTAACTGCGCACCAGGAAAGGATAAATTTCAAACTGTTTGTTAGTTTTAAATACAGAAAAAAATTACATATTGTGTCACCTATACTTTAAATATCTCGCCGTGACCTTGAAATTGAACCCAAGGCCACCATAATAGTGTCAGGGGATCACCCAAAGACACCCTTATACCAAATATGAATGAAATTAGTCAACTGGTTCTTGAAATATCATGCTAACAAGTGAAAACAGACAGACAGACATGCTGATTGCTATATCCCCCT
Source organism: Thalassophryne amazonica (assembly GCF_902500255.1). NCBI lineage: Eukaryota > Metazoa > Chordata > Actinopteri > Batrachoidiformes > Batrachoididae > Thalassophryne > Thalassophryne amazonica. Next base: position 19,737,014 of record NC_047118.1, read on the forward strand.
GTATTTCATACTGGAATGTGGGGGGGGGGGGGGGGGGGGGGGGGGGAGTACACTTCAACAATGCACAAAAATCCCAAAGACCTGCAAATTATAAGGTTTTCTTCTTCAAGCAGCATTTTTTTTTTTTTTGGTGTGACTCACACTCCAGTACGACTTGCACGCCAGAAAATACAATAACCTTTTTCCCTACATTTTAGAAAGATCTAACAAAACTCTAAATTGGTAAAGGCAGTACAAACATTTTAATGACACTGACCCATTGATAGCACCTACCTGACAACAGGCTGAGTTGTCGTGGTGGGAGGCTCAGAGAAGAATGGCCATTGCTTTTTGTCTAGTTTGTCCTCTATGGCATTCTAAAGCACAATAACACAGCTTTAATTAAAATCAAAACAATAATACACAACATAGAGGGTGAGCAAAGAGCAGATAAGAAACCTTTAGACTTTGATACCTCCATGACATCTTTGATTAAGGGAGTCCACCTCGAAAGCTGGTAGGTGCTCTCAGAGCGCTCCTTGTGTTCAGTTCGTACTTTCCCAGCATTAGTGCCCTAAACATTTATTTATGCAACAAACTGTCATTGCCTTTATACATCAGTGTAACTGTAGATAAACTAGAAACAAGATATATACCCCAGCAATAATTTTACACCCCAGGTGCTGCAGGTTTGTGATGATGTTCCTGTCGTTCTGTATGTTTGCATGCTGAATGAGCTTGGCAAGGTTCTCCTCTGTGATCCCTGCACACATAACAAGACACTTCCTTTACAAATAGTGAAGATAATCAACTGATTCTACTTGCGCCATATGACCACTAAGGGCCATAGCCTGACAAACTATAAGCTATGGTCTAAAGCACATTTGGGGCATGTCCAGTTTCCCTTTGCTGTTTACAGATTGTGAACATTAAGTAAGGCACAGGTGGCAAAGGAGTTGACTTTAGATATTATTCATGGGTATATTTGGGTCTTAACATATAATAAGCTAATTAGATAGTCACCTGCCACCCCCTTTAAGACATGGGATGTGCTGGAACTTGGCACACATACTCAAACAGTGATTTTATATATACATACACACACACACGAGGTCTGTTAGAAAAGTATCCGACCTTTTTATTTTTTGCAAAACCATATGGATTTGAATCATGTGATTGCATCAGCCAAGCTTGAACCTTCGTGCGCATGCGAGAGTTTTTTCACACCTATCGGTTGCGTCATTCACCTGTGAGCAGGCTTTGTGTGAGCAGTGGTCCACCCCTCTCATCGGATTTTTATTGCAAATAAATGTCTGAACGATTTGGAGCTTTGCTGCATCAAATTTTTCCAGAAACTGTGAGAGACCTCCAGGTGGACACCATTCGGAAAATTCAAATGGCTTTCAGGGACGATTTTATGGGGATTGCACAGATTAAGGAGTGCTCCAGCCGGTTTAAAGACCGCCCACAGTGTCTGAGAGCGCGGCGCACTCAGAGCGCCGATCGACAGGCTGACACCCCGCTAAAACAACCAGATCATTTCCAACGTGAAGGCTTTGTTGATCCGGGACGTCGTCTGACTTCCACAAAAATGGCAGAAGACGTGGACATCAAGACTTTTTCGGCATATTCCACTGTTACAGGAGTTTTTTCATGGAAAGAGAAGTGGAGGGATGCGCCACAGAGCCGCGAATGGCGCGGGACAAAAGCACCTCCGTGTTGGTCTCACAGGACAGCTTTCAGATGGCTTTCAGTGGCTTTTCTGTCGTGTGACTATCCGAGAAATTGTGCATGAGCTGGACATGCCAGAACATGTCCTGTGAGGCTTCATCACGGCGTTGCTTTGCGCCATGCGGCTCCACCGCGACGCACGGAATTCCTCTGCACGTCTGTCTCAATGTGCTGAAAAAGTGCAGATGTCCACATCTTCCGTGATTCCTGTGGAAGTCAGATGACGTCCCGGATCAACACAGCGTCCAGTGTGGAAATGAACGGCACATTTCACTGTTACAGATGTTTTGTCATGGAAAAAGGAGCGGAGGAATTCCGCGAGTCGCGGTGGAGCCGCATGGCGCAAAGCAACGCCGTGATGAAGCCTCACAGGACATGTTCTGGCATGTCCAGCTCATGCACAATTTCTCAGATAGTCACACGACAGAAAAGCCACCGAAAGCCGTCTGAAAGCCATCTGAAAGCCGTCCTGTGAGACCAACACGGAGGTGCTTTTGTCCTGCGCCATTCGTGGCTCCGTGGCGCATCCCTCCGCTTCTCTTTCCATGAGAAAAAAACAACAAAAAAAAAACTCCTGTAACAGTGGAATGTGCCGAAAAAGTCTTGATGTCCACGTCTTCTGCCATTTTTGTGGAAGTGAGACAACGTCCCGGATCAACAAAGCCCCCGGATCAACAAAGCCTTCACTTTATAAATGATCTGGTTGTTTCAGCGGGGTTCCAGCCTGTTGATCGGCGCTCGGAGTGCGCCGCGCTCTCAGCTGCTGTGGGCGGTCTTTAAACCGGCTGGAGCACTACTTAATCTGTGTAATCCCCATAAAATCGTCCCTGAAAGCCATCTGAATTTTCCGAATGGTGTCCACCTGGAGGTCTCTCACAGTTTCTGGAAAAATTTGATGCAGCAAAGCTCCAAATCGTTCAGACATTTATTCGCAATAAAAATCCGATGAGAGGGGTGGACCACTGCTCACACAAAGCCTGCTCACAGGCGAATGACGCAACCGACAGGCGTGAAAAAACTCACGCATGCGCACAAAGGTTCAAGCTTGGCTGATGCAATCACACGTGATTCAAATCCATATGGTTTTTGCAAAAAATAAAAAGGATGGATACTTTTCTAACAGACCTTTTATTTATATATATATATATATATATATATATATATATAAATAAAACAAACAAAGAGACCCACCTTTTTTCTTGTGGAATATGTACAGCAGTATTATGCGGATTTTGTCATAGGCTTCTATCTCATTGTTGAGAAGCACAGGAACAATACACTTCATGGCATCTTTTAGAGGTTCCCCTTCTGCATTTGCTCCCATTGCCAAGTCCTGTGGAACAGACTTTTAGTTACCTATTAACTCGCAGCAGACCTACAAGTTACAAATTAAGTCATTTAACTGCTCCTAAAGCAGCCGACAAGTGAGAATGACTCCATACCTGAAGACTATTGGAATTAGACAAAATCAAGTCCAAAAATAGGTAAAAGCATAAAACAGTACATGTTAATCATAGGTCTCATTTTCTTGAGTGCATCTCTCCAAGACCCATATAACACCTACAAGAATACTGCACTATTGCTCTCAGAATTCAAATTGCAGTGCATTCAAATGCAATAGCTTTTATCGAGGTTCATCTCCCCCCCACCCCCACCACTTCTTCCACTGAACAAAAAAGAATGATTTACTTATTCTAACAAGATCAAGCTCCATCTGCAAGACAATTGTGACAAAAACTACTTGCATACATGATGTATTGGTGGTATAAACAAACTTTCAGCCTCTGTACTGAAGAGCCCAATAGGTGTATTTATACAAGCAACAGATATATGTTTTAAGCCCAACTATCTCTCCTTGAAGATACCGGTCTAGAATTATTTCCCTGCATGCATGTCACACAGTGTGCTCCCACTGCGTGGCATTTCATTTAGATCCAAAAAATTAGCTTAAGCAGACTTGTGCTTGCAATTTAAACATCACACAGTCAAGTCAAAGACCATGCGTTAGTGCCTCGCTTTACAGCAACTGGTTATCTGCCTGGTTGGTCGCTGTTCATGACCCTCGGTGGTTATCCAGGGTTGTGGACAGCAACCAACCAGGCCATCACCACATATCTTAAATTACCATGTATCTGCCACAGCCAAGTGAAGTGTGGGTTTCCCCCTGTCCCTCCCCAGCCAGTGGCGTCCTCAATACTCTGTATATGTGTGGGGTAAGTATTTGGTTGAACCCTCATGTGTTGGGGCAACTGTTTGTTGTGATTTGGCGCTATATAAAAAAATTGATTGATTGATTGATGGATGTAAACTGGGATATACAGTGGAAAAATTGGAGATTGACATTATATTTATTTAGAGGGTGTGGCCAACAGTGACCATAAAAAGTCTTTAGCCTTCGAACAAATGCAACTATTGGTAATTTTTTAAAAGTAGGTCAATGTCACCGGCCTTCGAACCCATGCAAAGTACTCCTCCAAAGCATGTACCCACCAAATATGAAGTTTTTGCAAGCAATAGGTGGTCGTCAGACAGACAGACGGTATATGCCCTGCCTCGCGGTGCAAGCACCGCCCGCATAAACATCCACTGCTTGCCTTTGGACACTGGTTAGCATCCATCTCTCAACCATACAGTAAAAGGACCCTAAGGATTTGAACCTAAAGGTTTTCTCTTTCAAAGATAGACAAACATCGCCAAACACCTCTGTCCAGTGACCTCATAATGCCATAAGCTCTTCTGTGGTGTCTTGCTTTCTTAAAGGCAGAGGACCCAAACACATGAATGTCACTGCAGAAATCCGTGAATGTTTCTACAGTACAATGCATCAGTTAAACACAAAACTCCATTTAACGCACATCTTCATACCTTTGCATTAGGTTTTATTGAAGCCTAAAGGAGTTGCACTTTCAATACTCATGGACAGAGATAGACAGGGTGATTCCTAATACAGCCCCTGCCCACAAGAATTTGTTTGGGGGAGGGGGGGCATAATAATGACAACCATTGGCTGTTTGGATTAGGAATTATAATGACAGTTGGCTTTAAGATTCTCCTTTCATTCAAAGTTGGCACAGTTTGACCTTCCTTAAATCTCTGGCTAAACTTTACACTAAAGTTTTGAACAACCATCATCTGGACCAGTCAGCTGCACATTCAAGTAGATGATGTAGAGGAACACAAATGAATGGCATTATACAAGTAATTAGGGGCATGGCTTCAATGATGTTAATGGGCACACATTTGTATTAGGTTTGCCAGACAATGCAGACCACTTTGAAAGGAGGAACTCACTGGGAGCTATTTGTTGGCTTGCACTGTCCACCAAAGAGCCAAAACATTTCCATTGGGTTTAAGAGGCAGCTTTTACGCATGCTGACAATCCATTACCGAGTCATACAAAGAGGTCCCATTAACACTTGCATCTCATAATGTCATAAGCATGCAGAGCTTATCGTTTTCTCTGTGCTTGTAACTCATGGCATAAAGGACTTAGTGTGACAGAATACATGCCCTCAGGGAGACAAAGTACGACTGGCATTTACAAACACCGCTGTTAATAGACTTCTGTGCTGCTGCGTATGCTTGACCTTAAATTGCTTTATACTTAGCAATGACAAAGAAATCACAAGCTCCTTAAATACAACAAATGTTGCCAGCATTTTAATACACTCCATGGAAGCATTTACTATTAAAAGTATACCCTCACAACGGGGGAGGGGGGTTACTTTGTGCACTAAGCGAGTGATCCCATTGTGGTACACAGTGCATGTCTGTGATTGTGACAAAAGCTCATTTGTTCTATAAAAATTGCAAAACAACACGCTTTGCCAACAACGCAGTCTCAAGGGAAAAAAGGTTGGCATGACATTTAGTTCATGGACCAAACAGGTTTTCAGTACCACTTAATGTGCCCACAAACACTTACAGTCCAGCCTCAGTATACCATCCCCCCGTCCCAAACACACACACAAAATGTATGCTAGTGATCCCAGGGTGGTAGATTTAGCCAGGTAGGGATCACTGAAGGATGATACAGGTCAGTCAGCAAGTCCTTTTGACTGCTCCCTTGTTTGCACTCGGGGTCCCCACAGCAAATCAAAGGTGAATCTGCATGTTGAATTGGCACAGGTTTTACGCCAGATGCCCCTCCTGCAACTCCACATTACATGGAGAAATGTGGCAGGGGTTTGAACCGGGAACCTTCCGCACTGAAACCAAGTGCGCTAACCACTTCTCCACCACAGTCAGACTTTTAAAATCCTCCAGTCATATAGAAAAGTATACAATACAATTTGTTTGGTCATATATATTCCAAAAAGGTACAGCTTGGACTATGTATAACAATGTTATATAGAATAGAAACAGCATAAATGGTGACAAGGGTCAATTTCAGTTTATACAGGGGTCAATCCAGCGGATGCTGATATTGGTTGACAATCAGTATGGTCAACTTAAGCATTCAACACAGTTATAACTATTCCATTTAATAATTCTATTAAGTCAACCAATGACAATGACAGCAGAGCCAACTAGTTTTTCTTCTATTTCCAGTAAACCTGACCTCCACAGTGCATCTCAAAACACAAAGATATTTGTTTATTTGTATGAACTCTTTATTGCTGTAACACCATTGGAAAGTCTCAATGAGCCAACTGCATTATTAGCCATTTATTTCTGCAGGCAACCTGTTCATTACCTTAAAAAAAATAAAAGTATTGAGCTTGCCTGGAACTGAGACCAATCCTGCTTGGATAAAATTTTTCATAACCTCAAAATGTTAACACTGCACCTGGCTCTATTTTATGTAATTTTCTCGAATCTATACTTGAACCAAGATCACATTTGCATACACATCAAATATATAAAAGGACATTATGCTGACCTGACCACATAGTCTTCAAGGGGGAGAAGTTGCATTTTATCACAACCTGAAGTCATTGGTGATTACAATAATTGTGTATTGGACTGTGACTTGAAATTTCAACTGTGAAGATGAAATCCCGAGTTTTGTATCTTGCTTTACAAAATACTCATTTGTCAGATTTCTGACAGTCTATTCAGTCCTGTACTTCTGTTGGAAAATATACTGTCCCAGAAATAATTATGATAAACAATATTGTCATGGGGCAACACAGTGGCTTAGTGGTTAGCACTGCTGCCTCACAGCAAGAAGATCATGAGATCGATTCTCACCTTTCTGTGTGGAATTTGCATGTTCTCCCTGTGTTTGCAAGGGTTCTCTACAGGTGCTCTGGCTTCCTCCCACATCCAAAAGACATGCAGGTTAGGTGGATTGGAAGCTTTAAATTGTCCGTATGTGTGCCCTATGACTGATGGAATAGGCTCCACCCGCCTGCCCCCTTAACTGGAGTAAGTGGTTGAAGATGAGTGAGTGAATATTGTCATGTTAAGCCTATTTTATGTCACAGACAATGCAAGTACACCATTTGAATTTATATTAAAAAAGTAAACATGATTGTATGAATTGCATATCAATGCCATTGTCATCTGAAGCATGATGGCAAAAAGCCCTGCAACCTGACTTGAACTGGTGTGTCTTGGTAAAGTAACACTTGGGTGCAACAGATGTGCTCACTGAAAGTGGTGCTTAATCCTTCTCTTATTTCTTGCATTACAACAAGACAGTTATGAAGATAAAGCACTTTTCTGTGATTATATGTTTGATCTCCCGGGACAGTTCCACCAACAGAGTCTGCTACACTGCTGTGAAGAAAGTGGCTCCCTTTTTCCTTCATATTACGTTTTCTACACTCTTTTGCTCTGGCCTGCTTATACAACCCCTGGCAAAAATTATGGAATCACCGGCCTTGGAGGATGTTCATTCAGTTGTTTAATTTTGTAGAAAAAAAAAAAAAAAAGCAGATCACAGACATGACACAAAACTAAAGTCATTTCAAATGGCAACTTTCTGGCTTTAACACTATAAGAAATCAGGAAAAATAATTGTGGCAGTCAGTAACGGTTACTTTTTTAGACCAAGCAGAGGGGAAGAAAAAAAAAAAAAAAATGGACTCACTCAATTCTGAGGAATAAATTATGGAATCACCCTGTAAATTTTCATCCCCAAAACTAACACCTGCATCAAATCAGATCTGCTTGTTAGTCTGCATCTAAAAAGGAGTGATCACACCTTGGAGAGCTGTTGCACCAAGTGGACTGACATGAATCATGGCTCCAACACGAGAGATGTCAATTGAAACAAAGGAGAGGATTATCAAACTCTTAAAAGAGGGTAAATCATCACGCAATGTTGCAAAAGATGTTGGTTGTTCACAGTCAGCTGTGTCTAAACTCTGGACTAAATACAAACATGGGAAGGTTGTTAAGGGCAAACATACTGGTAGACCAAGGAAGACATCAAAGCGTCAAGACAGAAAACTTAAAGCAATATGTCTCAAAAATCGAAAATGCACAACAAAACAAGTGAGGAATGATTGGGAGGAAACTGGAGTCAACATCTGTGACCGAACTGTAAGAAACCGCCTAAAGGAAATGGGATTTACATACAGAAAAGCTAAATGAAAGCCATCATTAACACCTAAACAGAAAAAAACAAGGTTACAATGGGCTAAGGAAAAGCAATGGTGGACTGTGGATGACTGGATGAAAGTCATATTCAGTGATGAATCTCGAATCTGCATTTGGCAAGGTGATGATGCTGGAACCTTTGTTTGGTGCCGTTCCAATGAGATTTATAAAGATGACTGCCTGAAGAGAACATGTAAATTTCCACAGTCAGTGATGATATGAGGCTGCATGTCAGGTAAAGACACTGGGGAGATGGCTGTCATTACATCATCAATACATGCACAAGTTTACGTTGATATTTTGGACACTTTTCTTATCCCATCAATTGAAAGGATGTTTGGGGATGATGAAATCATTTTTCAAGACAATAATGCATCTTGCCATAGAGCAAAAACTGTGAAAACATTCCTTGCAAAAAGACACATAGGGTCAATGTCATGGCCTGCAAATAGTCCGGATCTTAATCCAATTGAAAATCTTTGGTGGAAGTTGAAGAAAATGGTCCATGACAAGGCTCCAACCTGCAAAGCTGATCTGGCAACAGCAATCAGAGAAAGTTGGAGCCAGATTGATGAAGAGTACTGTTTGTCACTCATTAAGTCCATGCCTCAGAGACTGCAAGCTGTTATAAAAGCCAGAGGTGGTGCAACAAAATACTAGTGATGTGTTGGAGCGTTTGTTTTTCATGATTCCATAATTTTTTTCCCTCAGAATTGAGTGATTCCATATTTTTTTTCCCTCTGCTTGGTCTAAAAAAGTAACCGTTACTGACTGCCACAATTTTTTTTCCTGACTTCTTATAGTGTTTCTTAAAGCCAGAAAGTTGCCATTTGAAATGACTTTAGTTTTGTGTCATGTCTGTGATCTGCTTTTTTTTCTACAAAATTAAACAACTGAATGAACATCCTCCGAGGCCGGTGATTCCATAATTTTTGCCAGGGGTTGTATAATCTGTGAACACGCTCAATACAGGCTTGCATAAGTTTTGCTAGAGTGAGCCTAGACTAAACCTAGCTCATGTTGGTTAACGGAAGAGATTTAGCCTTGCCACCAACTCAAGTTAAGTTTTTTCAATTAAGCACAGACTTCTTAAGTGATACAGAATACCCTTCTGGTTCAGTTTGTGCGTGGATCACGTGCCTGTAGCGGAGCTGCTGAGCCCCACCAGTCATGACATTCAGACACAGAAGGAAGCAACACCACAAAACCTGTGAGGTTTCTTCTGCTTTGACGCTGCACACAAGTCTTATAAGAGCAGTGAAACATTGCTGTTTATTCTGGCATCATTTAGCCAGAAATATTGGTGACTATCTTATGTAAATAAGTGTGTGAAAACAGCACAGGCAATACTGATCAAATGTTAGATTAAGTTACAACAGCAATTATTGTGACGGGCAATTCAACCTTCAGAAGATCCATTTCAGCTGTTCAACCCACAGGTACGCACCTGCTCCACTTCACAAAGCTTATCCAAAGAGGCCTTGAATTTCTTCATGCAAGCTTCAGCGAGGTGCAAGTGAGTAGAGTACTGTTAATGAAAACAAAAACTACACTTTTACCATACAGTCAGTAAATATTAGTTTACAGTAACAACAAAATGTATTCTTAAGGTATATTTTCAGCTCACAATGTTCAAGCAAACACTTACCATGCTCAGCTCCTTCTGGTATTGTGGCATCTTCTTTAACATCTGGGAGAGGTCTTTGATGTTGGCCTACATATACACAAACAAAACAAAAATATAGCCAGCAAAAAGGTGCTACAATTTTTCTTGTCAGCATGGAAACAAAAACTGAGAAACTGCGTACTGATTTACTCACTTTGTCAGTACACATTCTTTTGCTCTCACAAAAACTGCGAAGAAGTTCTGTCACTTTCCTGCAAGAGTGGGTTTAGAAAAAAATTAGTTTCCTTAAACAGGAGCACACAGCCAGTTCTGTGTAAACGTTTTAAACTTCCTTTGATTTTCTTAAACTGCAATATACATATCAGCTTAAAAGAAAATCAACTCATGACTTGTGTTCATTTGTTGTAAGGATCATTATTTGTATTTTTTACAAATGGGGTTGGTCTTTAAAAACATGCATGCATAATGCATTTGAATCATTTATGTAATTGCCAAATCACAATAAGACACCCCAAGGTGCTTTACACACAAACATCATTCCATTCAACCCCATCTACATGTCAGGAACTATGATGTGAAAAAAAAAAAAAAAACAAACTCAGGACACAGTGAAGATCAGGATCTATGAGAGTCTGCTGAAAAGTTCTGCTTCCAATGCATTTATTTCAATAACAAGCAAAACATTCACATGATTTGTGTATCTGCTTAAGGCCTGGAATGTTCTCTACCAGGCAGTGTCATTACCGTTCCATGTAGTCACCTTCACTTTCCACACACTTACACCAACGTCTGATAAGTTTTTACCTCCTGTCAGTGAACTAATCAGATGTCTTCACAACTGCTTGCACCTATGAACCATTAGTGGAACGCGTCCCTTTTTTCAGCTTGAGAAAAAGAAAAAGTCAGAAGACATGAGATCTAGACTGTAAGTGGGGTGTGGTAAGCTCTTCTAAATTAGACCACTGCAATCCATCCTGTGTTTGTGGACGAGCATTGTCATGCTGAAGAATTGGGACTTTTCTCGGACAAACTCGCTTCAAGCATGCGTGCAGCTTTTGCAAAATATCCACACATCAGTGGGAGTTGACACTGTTGCAGCGTTTTGAAAGGCTACAACACTGTCAATGAAATTCAAAATAAATAGTCAAGACTTTTCCTGCTGAAAAGATGCCTTTGAATTTGCACCCTTCAATCTCTTTGCCCACCTCCTGACTGTACAGACGTTGCCTTTCACAACACTCATTGATCAATTAACGCCCACAGGTGCACAAACGTCTGCTGTGAAGAATTAAGTAACAGCACTATGTTTAAAATGTACGCTGCCATTTTTTAACCGAATACCGTGTGCATGTGTTGTGTCAAAGACGATTCTGCACATGCCTAAAATTGCAGGCAAAAATCTTTTAGTGTAGAAATAGTCAATAAGTAAAGAATTATCATACCTGTTTAACCTTTGTATTTTAACTTTTTATTTTGTTGAGATAATCCTGTTGGATGCAGAATTTTTCAACCAACCCTTATATTTGGCTCCAATAATGATTTTTTTTTTGTTGTTTTTAAAGAACATATTCCTGTGCATTTTTCCACCAACAAATCAGCTTCTTTTTAAATAAAACAGCACAAAAATTAACTGCACTGTTCTTCACCATTCATGATTTATATAATTTCTTGCTTATTTTATTTGTGACATAATTAAAAATAAAAAAAAAGTTAAATAAAATCTACCTGCAAAAGGTGACAATTAGCACCAAAAATGTAGAGATGTGGTTCAGCAAGGTGTGACTTACTTAGTTACGTCTGCAATGTGCATGTGTCGGAGCTGGACCCAGAGGTCATCATCCTCATCAAGTAAAACTTCTTTGTCTTTTAAATTCCCAATTCCGGTTGACTGATAACTTTATACATATATAGATACACATAAAAAAAGTCACACTATACAAAATACTCATGAAATTACAATATTGTATGACAAAAACAACACAAAACCTTTGTCTAGCACCTGAACACAATATTTACTCACGTGTAGATGTCTTGTTTGATATTTAGCAAGTCATATGCCATTGCCTGGAACGTTAACTCATGGAGAATAGGCGAAATTGGATCAAAACCACGGTCAACAATCAGTAGCTGGGACCGTGCCTTATCTGGACCCTGATGAAATTAAACAAAACAGCCACCATGACACCAGCTGACATGCAAAAAAATTGGGAGGGCTACAATAAATAGTACACAGACTCAATGTCACTCTGACTGGGGCAAGTATAGCAGTTGAGGCATCACTTAAGCAAACATGACATGAAAAAAGAAATACAGATCAGATTAAAACCCTGAAGATCACTGATGCACGTCAGATGTATGGTATAAATAGAGAACAGCAATACATGCCTGTTAAGACCCACCTCAGGAGCAAGGAAGTGTCAGCTAAGGAGGACAGAAAAGAGAAAGGAAAATAGAAAGGTGCAGCAAAAAGAAAAATAAAGAAATAAAGCCCATAACGAACTAAAAAAATCAATTATTGTGAGAAATAAAACTGTAAAAATCCCCAAAAAAGTTTTTCCTCTTGTAAAGCAGTTTTGTTCATTAAATTAAAACACACACACACACACACACACACACACACAAATGAACAAATACACGGACACTGGTCGTGTTATAGTCATTCCTAACCTCTCCCATGCTTGGGTTATCTGCTTTGTGAGCAATAAGGCGCTGGTGGACCTCGTCAGCCAGTTTAAATGTCTCATCTGCTCCACTACAACACAAAGTGTTACACATCTATAATCCAGCTGTTAAATTCAGCTGCAAATTGATTTCATCACACTTTTAATAAGTACTTATGAACCTGTGGTAACGGATTACTGGGTACTCCTTCAGTGTGTCACAGAGGGTTGCAATCTGCTCTGCCACATTCTCCATCATTTTGCCTTTATCTACATTTGTAGCAGGACTATAAAACTTGTGCATGGAGGTGGGGTCATCCAGAGTGAAGACCTGCATGGATAACAGGGGTTGAGGGTTACCTCAATTGGGTCAAATCCTGGTCAAAACAGGCAGAACCTTAGAATAATAAATAAAATGGAGAAAATTACTTACCTGGGACTCATATGGAAGAAAAGCAACATTGATCTCTTTTAATGTCTTGACAACCTTGGCAACTCTAGACCGCCCAATCTCAGTGAAGAGACCATCTGGGCAAGCTGCAAATAAAATGAAATAACAGATATTATGATTAGAGGTATCTTAAAGGCTGTAACAAAAGCTGCTAAATACTGTGTGTGTCAAAACAGTTTGCCAGTACTTTAAAGTTGCCTTTTAGAGTTTGTGGTTTCCACATTTAAAGCAAACACATTCACAGCAAAAAGGATAGGTCCATACAAGTATAGTCTGTGCATCTTTTTCCAGTTTGTGATCATGATTTCAAAAATGCAGAAATCAGCCTGAACGATAATATTCATTTCACCTCTTCAAATGTTTAAACATAGTATAACACATTTATGCCTATACGCAGGTCTCAAAAAAAAAAAAAAAAAATTCTAGTAAGGTTTCCTAACAACAAAAACTTATAATTTCCACCTGACTGAAATTTGTTAAAGTGTACACACAGCATACTGTAGACAAACCGAGAGAGCTCATACAACTTACTATCAGTGAAGAAGATGTGTGCGGCTTTGTAAGTATAGGCTGCATCTTTGAAGTCATTAATGAGAGCACCAACAGACTGTGATTTAAAACAAACCAAAAAAAATAAAAAATAAATTAAAAACTCCAAAATAAATATAGAAAATGAGAATATAAAAAAGACTGGTTAACAGAATAATTCACTTTCTCTACTGGTGAAATCAAATAAATGGCCTCCAGACTTGAGATGGGCTCCCTGCGTTTACTGATATCTTCCACAACTGAAAAGCAGAAAATAATGCAATTACAGTTCAATTTAAATCATCTTGTTCATTTACCCATTGCACGAGAGGGAGAATAAAACAAATCCGAAGCAACACAATGTACTGGTAGAAACATACACATACAAAAAAAAAAAAGAAAAAAAAAGGGGATTAATTTGACTTAATTTTAGTCAAAACACACAGTCACAAGCACATGTTCACAATCTCATTTATGACCTTCTGACTGAGTTGGCAGTAGCTAGATTTACACTTGTATGCTAAAGAGTTGTGTCTGACATAGCAAAAGGGCAACTGTAGCAGTAAGTCACAACTGAGCTGATATGTAATTGATGCCCCAGGAATTATTACAGATCACTGTTGCCACAAGTCACTGTTCAGAAGAGAATGTTCAGTTTGTATGGAATGTTGTCATGAAATATCAGACAATTATATCTGACTGGCCAAACCCAACTTTGAACCAGTACTGCCCAGGCATCCACCAGTGAATGAGTTTTAGCTAGTTGATAAAACTTGAACAAAAGGATACTACTATACATTTATTAAGATTGAGCCTGAATTACATTTCAAATAAGGTGAAAGCAAAACCACGAAAGACCACAAAGTGATGTCAGACTTACTGGTCACTCCTTCGGCCAAAATGTCAGACATTTTGCAGCAAGAGGATAAAATCCGCATGCTCATATGATCCACAATAAGAACCTAAGGATGCATGGAATAAGATGGGGTTACAATATATTTGTGGCCAAAGCAGGCAATTTCCAAATACTCTTGTGACTGTCACCTTCCAATCTCCCTCCTTCTTGACACTCTTGATGACGCCATTGAGGATTTCTGTAGATGAGTAAACAACAACCATTCATAAAAACACAGAATTATGAACATATACTGTATCTAGGCTCTGTGAAAGCTAACATTTGGCAAACAAAAACATCCTCATCATGTTATTTTCCTGTGCATTCAGTCATGGAAAAAGCACAGTTTTAATGCTTGCAGTTTCTTTGTTGCTGGAAGGGGAAAAAAAAAAAAGAGACAGAATTGATGTTGAAGACTGGCAGAGAGCAGGAACTACTTCAAACCAACTCATATTGACCTTTACTGACCATCAGAGGTGGTCAGGGGCTATGAATTTACTCATCTGTTTGGGCCTCTCTTCATTCGTTTACATTCATGCAACCCTTTGATTACAACACAGTTCTAATCTCCATAAAATGTTGGTTTACTGAAGTGCCACAGTTTGTGTCGCAGGTAATCTTTACCTCCTCCTAAAACAACCTTTTCTTTGACTTCACTGGAGCTGTTGTACTTAGGGGTTAATGAACAACAAACACCCAATAACGGAGTGTTCTAACGATTTACTGCATAACATTAAGAAGTTGAACGAACATTGTGTCAAATGAAGAACAACATGGAGGTGATGTCATGTTCTTCATGTTTATACTTCCTCATTTACCAGTTCTAGACTCACAGCGTGAACAATACATGAGAAATACGTAGTTAATATTTTCCTCCAGTCACCATATCACAAAATGTGTCAAAGAAAAAGTTATGAGAATGCTAGAATTTTTTATAGTAATTACTATTAAAAAAAAGTTGTATATTTTAATACCCATCACGACAAGTATTAACAATTTTATAAAGAGATGAGATTTAAAAAAAATATATATATAAACAGATCACAAACTGACAACTCGGCTATGGCTGCTTATACAAGAAATGCTGAATGCCACATTAAACACTTGCTCCAATATTAAAATTAACATGGATGTGCACATTTTACAGACAACATATAAATATTCACTTCAGACAAAAGTGAGAGATTAATTTTAAATTGACAAACATAATTTGTCTATGTAACAAACAGCTGAGGTTGAAATTCAATATTGATGAAAATGACTGCACAACTCGGACATTAGTATGAACTTTGAAGCGGTTTGCACTTCATTATGTACTCCAAAGCATTCTGGGATGGTTTACAAAGTTGCAAATTGAAGCAACTTTTATTTTTAACTCCTGTACAAACTTAAACTGACCTTTGTCACCATTTTTGCAGCTTTTACTCAACAACTACATTACTCCATAGAATTCAGTCATAGATGTCCAAACTATACCTTTTTGGAATCTCTATGATCAGATAAATAGTGTGGTATAGTTTTCAATATGATTGGAGCTTTTAATTTTGATTGCTGTGTAATTATTCACTGACCCCTACCTGGCAACGTATTGAAAATTTAAGTGACCAGTCACCTTGTTCAAAGAGGAATGTCTAAGGAGTATTTGTGCCGAATTTGGTGCCTATGTCACCCTTTGAATGATTCTTCTGTAAATATTCTGTTATCTGATGCAATATTAAATTGACAATACAATTAAAAACAACAAATCTTATTTAAAATTCATTGACTTTTTTTTTTTTTTTGCAGGACCACAATGAAAATAAGTCTTGCACTTTTTGTGTTATCCTCAAAATTTTACATGTCCCCGTGCAAATGAGATCCGTGATTCACCCTCACTCACTCATCTTCAACCGCTTATCCAAGATCAGGTTGCAGGGGGCTGGAGCCTATCCCAGCAGTCATAGGGTATGATGCAGGGTACACCCTGGACAGGATGTTAGTCTGTCGCAGGGCCACACATAGACAAAAACACATTCATACCCATACCTACAGAAAATTACTTAACCTGCATGCCCACGAATGTGGGAAGAAGCTGGTGCACCTGGAGAGAACCCACGCAAACATGGGTAGAACATGCAAACTATGCACAGAAAGGCCACATGTGGGAATCGATCTCACGACCTTCTCCCTGTGAGGCGAACCACTAAGCCACCATGCTGCCCAAGTGTCATGTTTATAATTGATAAATAGAGAACCGTTCATTTACTCGTTAAAAATCCGTCAAAACGTAAGATAAAAAAACATTCCAACAGTGTCAAATTACTTCAGAAATAATTATTTCCATTAGCTGTCAACTTCCTTCTTAACGTTAGCTGACAGCACAGTTAATTATCAGTCACTAACACTTATATGTCCAATATGTCCATGTGAGTAACCCTCCATTTTATATCGATACTATTACCATCAACATAATACCCACCACACGCGGAGGAAAGGAAAATACCATATTTCAAAAACTTTGATTAATTTCACAGGTGGTTAAAGCTAGCATGGTAAGCAGGGAGCACAACAGGAAGAAAACGCGAAGAGTCGACAAAAAAGTATATCCTAACACAGCTAAGCGCTAATTTAACACGAGTGCTGAATAAACATCTACATTAGTAATTTAAACTTTTAAAAATGAGTATGTCACTTACTTTCTCCCACCACAGCTTTAAGTCCGCTCGGTGCCATCTCAGCAGTCTGTTGCTGGCTGCTCACTTCCTTGTTGCATTCGTCACGGCTGAAGAACACAACTTTTAACAGAGAAACACTGCCACCTAATGTCTACTAATGTTACTGCAAGAACATACCCGAAGTGGCGTTCACAATAAATACAATTGTTTTTGTGATTAATTATATTGGGATGTAACTAAATATATAACGTATGACACCTGATCAAAAAAAGACACTGTTTTATTACTGCTGCTGCAGTTTGCGCTTGCAAATTGCACCAGGACTGGGCAATTTGTAACAACGCTTTTCAATCGCATGAACACAAAAGATCTTTTTTACATGTGCCTGCCCGATTAATCAATCAATCAATCAACTTTTTTCTTATATAGCGCCAAATCACAACAAACAGTTGCCCCAAGGCGCTCCATATTGTAAGGCAAGGCCATACAATAATTATGAAAAACCCCAACGGTCAAAACGACCCCCTATGAGCAAGCACTTGGCCACAGTGGGAAGGAAAAACTCCCTTTTAACAGGAAGAAACCTCCAGCAGAACCAGGCTCAGGGAGGGGCAGTCTTCTGCTGAGACTGGTTGGGGCTGAGGGAAAGAACCAGGAAAAAGACATGCCGAGAAGGGGGGCAGAGATCGAACACTAATGATTAAATGCAGTGATGCATACGGAGCAAAAAGAGAAAGAAACAGTGCATCATGGGAACCCCCCCACAGTCTACGTCTAAAGCAACATAACCAAGGGATGGTCCAGGGTCACCCGATCCAGCCCTAACTATAAGCCTTAGCGAAAAGGAAAGTTTTAAGCCTAATCTTAAAAGTAGAGAGGGTATCTGTCTCCCTGATCTGAATTGGGAGCTGGTTCCACAGGAGAGGAGCCTGAAAGCTGAAGGCTCTGCTTCCCATTCTACTCTTACAAACCCTAGGAACTACAAGTAAGCCCGCAGTCTGAGAGCGAAGCGCTCTAATGGGGTAATATGATACTACGAGGTCCCTAAGATAAGATGGGACCTGATTATTCAAAACCTTATAAGTAAGAAGAAGAATTTTAAATTCTATTCTAGAATTAACAGGAAGCCAATGAAGAGAGGCCAACACGGGTGAGATATGCTCTCTCCTGCTAGTCCCCGTCAGTACTCTAGCTGCAGCATTCTGAACCAACTGAAGGCTTTTTAGGGAACTTTTAGGACAACCTGATAATAATGAATTACAATAGTCCAGCCTAGAGGAAATAAATGCATGAATTAGTTTTTCAGCATCACTCTGAGACATATCCATATTAATAGACATATCCAATATACATATTAAATAGACATATCCCACCATTAACAACATTCCCATTTAAACATAAATAAATGAATGACTCTAAATGATGTTATATATCAATATGGCCCAAAAAAGAAGGTTCACTGATCTTCAACCTTAGAGCTGCATATGCAGTAATAGAGTTGCTGGGTGATATATATAAACATGTAAAAAATTAGGTATTTTGCAATGGTTATAACCCTGATGGTGTAGAAGATGCCCAGAATAAACTGGAATCCAAATGTCAAGAGTTCAGAGTTCAATACATTTCTTAATAACAATAAATTGTCCTTACATTTTGCTTTGTTTACAACAGCTTCAATACAACACACCACAACAACACACAGATGAGGCGAGTCCAGCTGGCCACTTTTCACTGCCAAATATATTTGAGGGTATCATCTCTATGAGTCTTGGAATAATGTCATCACTTTGCCTTGATGTTCAGGTGTTGGTTACATGCAGTTGGTGTGAATCCACAGCTCAAGTGTCTGGACAAGCTAAGCAGAGCTGTCTGAGATATGAATACTGACAAAGACATTCACTATGATTTATGAATGCTCATTCTTAACCACGTGACATTAACTATTAGCCTAGGGATTCTGTTTTAAATTCTGCATTTGTTGAAATCTGCATATAAATGACTGGATGACATTCAGGCAATTTGAAACAATCCAGTCTGAAAACGGAGTAACACTGTATCTGTAAAAAGGGGCGTTAAATACATATTCTGCAATAACTTGGTAAAAGGTTGACCTTCAAAGTAAGATAGTGTTGGTCACAACAGAGTAAGATTTCATTTAGATAACCAGAGCCAACAGTAGTCACGTTGCTATGAAGTTATTTCAGGAAACTTTGAATTCTGTAATTCAATTCAATCAATTTTTTTTTTATATAGCGCCAAATCACAACAAACAGTTGCCCCAAGGCGCTTTATATTGCAAGGCAAGGCCATACAATAATTATGTAAAACCCCAACAGTCAAAACGACCCCCTGTGAGCAAGCACTTGGCTACAGTGGGAAGGAAAAACTCCCTTTTAACAGGAAGAAACCTCCAGCAGAACCAGGCTCAGGGAGGGGCAGTCTTCTGCTGGGACTGGTTGGGGCTGAGGGAGAGAACCAGGAAAAAGACATGCTGTGGAGGGGAGCAGAGATCGATCACTAATGATTAAATGCAGAGTGGTGCATACAGAGCAATAAGAGAAAGAAACAGTGCATCATGGGAACCCCCCAGCAGTCTACGTCTATAGCAGCATAACTAAGGGATGGTTCAGGGTCACCTGATCCAGCCCTAACTATAAGCTTTAGCAGAAAGGAAAGTTTTAAGCCTAATCTTAAAAGTAGAGAGGGTGTCTGTCTCCCTGATCTGAATTGGGAGCTGGTTCCACAGGAGAGGAGCCTGAAAGCTGAAGGCTCTGCCTCCCATTCTACTCTTACAAACCCTAGGAACTACAAGTAAGCCTGCAGTCTGAGAGCGAAGTGCTCTATTGGGGTGATATGGTACTACGAGGTCCCCAAGATAAGATGGGACCTAATTATTCAAAACCTTATAAGTAAGAAGAAGAATTTTAAATTCTATTCTAGAATTAACAGGAAGCCAATGAAGAGAGGCCAATATGGGTGAGATATGCTCTATATGCTAATTCTTGATAACTACACTGTTTAGGGTGACACAAAAAAGTCAAAGTTATGATATAAATTTATTTTCATTACCAATCATTTTTAACTGCCTAATGTTATTGAGTTATGTGCTAATAATTGCAAAGCCTGTGGGAAAAGACTATTTCACTTTGTACGTGGGTCAAAAATGAAAGTTGTTTACATTTTGTTGAAAAGGGATGTAAATTAACAGTTAAGCTCATGGGATACTTCAAAAAAAAAAAAAAAAAAAAAAGGAATAGTTTGCACCATCTGCTATGCTTAAGGTATCATATGCCAAAACAGCCAATGGACATTGACCTTGTTCACACTTTACTTTGGAGACAAAGCCAATCAATGTCACAATTAACCTTTTAAAAACCTATTAGCGACAACAATAATTTTCATAACTTTTCTCCAAGAGTGGACAACTCCTACTTTTAACTCTGGCACATATACATTCTATGTTACAAACTGAAATTCAATTTATTTACACATTTGATTTTGGAGGAAGAAACCTTGAGCAGCTCAGACTCAGACAAAACAGAAGGCACAACAGATATTTGACAGAAGATGAAATAAAAAATAAATTACACACACACACACACTGCATCCTGAAAGTATTCCCAGCGCTTCACTTTTTCCATATTTTGTTACAGCCTTATTACAAAAAGGAGTAAATAAATTTTTATTCCCTCAAAATTCTACTCAGAACACCCCACAATGACATGATTTTTTTTCTTTGCAAATTTATTGAAATACAAATCACACGTACATAAGTATTCACAGCCTTTCCTCAATACTTTGTTGATGCTCCTTTGGCAGCAATTACAGCCTCAGGTCAGTTCAATCTTTGTCGCATCACACCAGAGAATTTTGTTTCTCATGGTCTGAGAGGTGCCTTTTGGAAAACTTCAGGCAGGCTGCCACGTGCCTTTTACTAAGGAATGACTTCCATCTGACCACTCTACCATACATATCTGATTGGTGGATTGCTGAAGATTGTTGTCCTTCTAGAAGGTTCTCCTCTCTCCACAGAGGAATGCTGGAGCTCTGACATCTGACCATCATGTTCTTGGTCACCTCCCTGGCTAAGGCCCCTCCCCCGATTGCTCATTTTAAATGGCAGCCAGCTCTAGGAAGAGTCCTGGTGGACCTGAACTTCTTCCATTTACGGATGATGGAAACCACTGTGCTCACTGGGACCTTCAAAGCAGCAAAAATGGTTCTGTACTCTTCTGTACTGTTGTGCCTCAAGACAATCCTCTCGGAGGTCTACAGACATGCATGTTCTTCCTGTGTTTGTGTGTGGGCTCCCTCCAGGTGCTTCGGCTTCCTCACACATCCAAAGATATGCTGGTTTGGTGGATTGGAAAATTTAAATTGTCCGTAGGTGTACGTGCAGGTGTGAATGTGTTTCTTTGTCTATACGTGGCCCTGCGGCAGACTGCCATCCTGTCCAGGGTGTACCCTGCCTCACGCCCTGTGAGTGCCTGGATAGGCCCCAGCCACCCGCAACCCGATCTTTGATAAGCGGCTGAAGATGAGTGTGCATGTTACAGCCTTTTTCCAAAATGGATGAAATTCATTTTTTTTTCCTTCAAATTTGACACACAATACCCCATAATGATGTGAAAAGGTCTTTTCAGATTTTTGCAAATTTATGAAAACAAACAAAAAAAATAAAACTAGAGCACCATGCACATAAAGTGCAAACCTCTGTCAACACTAGTTTCCAATTCCACATTTTAGTTTGGAACACCTGAATCAAAGATTTTTTTTCAACTTTTTCAGTTGCTGGATCCTTCTTCAGATATTTTTAACAGACCACTGGTTATCTTTGTTATGCACAATTTGTCATTTCTTTTTGGCACTTGGATTCTGACTGATAACAGGAAGACAAACAGGCATAAAATTGGAACCTCCATCCAATTTTGGTGGTGTAGGCAAATCCATAAGAGAAACATGAGAGTGATTAAGGCACTTTTGATTGAGATATAATGCAAAATGTACACAAAATGGGCTTTCCAATATTAAATTCAAATGTACATAAAATCCACAATCAGGATTAGAACCGGATCAAACTTTGACAGGCAATAGTGAGTGTCAGTCTGCACCTCACTTAAAAATATGAGCGTGCTTGGGGCACATTTGATTAAGATATAATATAAAATATACATTAAATGAGGTTTTCAATGTTAAATTTAAATGGCCACAAAATCTGTAATCCAGATCAAACTTTGTCAGTCGATAAAGGATACCATCCTACATAACGCTCTCAAATATGAAATTTGATCTTTTTTACAGTTATGAATTTTTGAAAATTCATTCAATGTTAAAGGATAGGGATTGTTCAAATTTTGCAATTTTTCCTGACTCTGACCTTGAAAACTAAATCAGTTCTTGCCTACCAGGATATGAATCTTAAATAAAAATTTCATCATGATATATGAAGAACTGTGGCCTCCAGGCTGTTCACAATCAAACAGCCAAACAAACAGGGGTGAAAACATAATCTCCTCTACCTTCATTGGCAGAGGTAATTACATGGGGTTATCATACATTTGTGTTGGCCATTTTATGATGACACTGGCTTACCAGTGTTTAGTAACCTTAGGTGGTAATGATTAGGTAAAATCTGGTTGTGCCCCATAATGGTAGGATCCTACCATTATGGGGCACAACCAGATTTTTTTATGTCGACATAAAAAAAAGTTTTCAGCAACACTGCCAGAATAGTTTACATGTGAGTGCAGCCACAGGCAGCCAACTCCAAAAAAGTTAATCAAGTGATGCAGTGCTCTTCCCAAAAGCATTATGGTTGATTAGGTGAGTCACATTTAGTCATACCAGGTAAAAAGATATCCTGCTGCTTCAGGGTACCAAACAATAAACCTTAAATCAAACCACCTTAACCCCTCTAACCTTTAAACCAAAGGTGAAGCTGTTCCATGTTACTATAAAGCAATTTACATGAAGAGAGCACATTTAATATTTTTTGCCTCTGACATGCTAAGAACCACCATGTGCATAAAATAGTCTCTAAAAATAAATAAAAACGTATTGATACAATGATAACTTTTCACATTTTATTTGGGGCAGCACAGTGGCTTAGTGGTTAGGACTGTTACCTCACAGCAAGAAGGTTGTGGGTTCGCTTCCCACCTGGGGCCTTTCTGTGTGGAATTTGCATGTTCTCCCCATGTTTGCGTGGGTTCCCTCCGGCTTCCTCCCACATCCAAAGACATGCAGGTTAGGTGTATCAGAAACTTTAAATTGACCGTAGGTCGTGTGAAGGTGTTTATTTGTCTATGTGTGGGCCTGCGACAGGCTTGCATCCTGTCCAGGGTGTACCCCGCCTTATGCCCTATGACTGCTGGGATAGGCTTCAGTCCCCCCGTGACCCTTAACTGGAGTACGCAGGTAAAGAAAATGAATGGATGTTTTATTTTTCAACAGGAACACAAGAGGGAAATTAAAGCTTTAAAAGTTTATCCAAAACAAATGTTAAGATGAACTATGTTAACCTACATGTAAATTACTCAATTTGTACATTTGATAAGGCATGAGAGAAAAAAAAAACACACTTGGAGGCGGGAAAACAGCACACCCTTGTGGTGTGTAACCATAGCACACATTTAGCTCTCCAGTCTAACTACCAAACACAATGCTCACACTTCTGTCATGTTTCCAACACTTAACCCTCAACTCTCAGAGTCCACTCCCATCTTTTTTAATCGCCGCTTCTCCCGACGAATTCGCAGTTGCTCATGAAACTCTTCCATCTCTTTCCTCTGTAAAGAAACATAATCATATCCACCTGATCACCATGTTAAAAGACACGATATAATCAATCAACTGCAACAGTTAGTCCAGATCACTGTGTCATTCCGTGGGAATTGAATGCCAAAAATGATTTTATTATTTAAATAGCATCAATAGGGTATCAATAAGAAAAAAACATGGGTGGCAATTTTACTTCTGCAATTTTGTGTTTTTATGCCAGAATACATGGCAACGACATCATTTTCATCATTTTAACACTTCGACATCAGAAATGAAACTATGTTTCTTGAGATAAACATTCATTCTTGAGCAAATATCTGCAGGAAACACCTAATAAATGACAGGTGATTTTGCTATAGAACTGCTTACCTTTGTGTGGCATATATGGAAAATAATTTAAAAATTTGAGGTTTTATTAACTAAAACTGAAGGACTTGATCTAGCATTCATGATCGTTTCAGTCCCTGTTTTCTTCTGAGGCATTACATTCACCAGAATGGTTTCAAATGCATTTCTGGCTGGCATATGTTTGATGTGGATAAAATGTTAGTCCTAAACATGTCAAATATCCTATCTTTAGTCATTTAATTTTTCATTGGAGAAGTCATGAAAGGTATGCAATTTATTTTTATTATTATTATTATTAGTAGTAGTAGTATTGCTTGATGAGATCAGGTTATGTGTAAAAGTGGGAATGGATGAGATTATTAGGACACAAATAAAAAAAAAAAACTGGTATTTGTCATATTTTGGGTTATTGGCTTCACATTTTACCATGTTCATGTGTTAATTAAATGCATGAATATTTTCACAGCTTTAATTGGCCCATGGAAGGTAAGGATGTTGCTAACCTGATGGCACTGATGAAGTAAATGCAGACTTGTTTCTTGTTTCAGGAAGAGTCCACCTGGGTTTTGAAGCTGTATCATTTTGTATTATAGCTCAGTGAGAAAACAAGCCAGTGACAATGGACAAAACACAGACTTGTATCATTTGTGACAAAGGTGACCAGAAGGCACAGTCTTTAGTAAAGAACCCATCATCAGATTCTGTTATCAACCTTAAGGATTTTGCTCAGAGACGGGTGAACTATGGTGAGACAAAGTGTGCACCACTTGCTGAAAAACTTTCAAATCTTACATCCTCCAAACTAGCGCAAGTGCACTATCACAAAGAATGTCAAAAAGTTATAGTCCATAAAGGTATGCTGCAGAGAGCTGAAAAAAGGTTCAATGAATCATTGTCAAGTGACTCACATGTTTGTCCAGCAAAAGTTGGCCATCCATCTTCAACGGACAAGGACGTTTCTGCCATTGGACGAGCTCAGAGAAGCACCCGAACTGAACCAAAAAGCAGGTCATCTGCATTTCTTTGTGACAATCCCTATGATGCTTTTTGCATCTTGTCCAAACTGATTTCATGGGGATGAGGTTTATGGTAGAAGTTCATGTGTCACACTTTCTGAACTCCGATGGGAGCTTTTCAAGGTTAAAAATTTGGAAGGGGAAAAACTTCCTCCAACACTAGGCACTCTCAAACCACATATACAGCGTGCCAATTTCATGTCCAAGAGAGATAAAAGCTATGGGGAACCAAAACCTAACAGTTTGATCCCAGAGGGCAATGGATGGAAGATTGATGAGGATGGGAACCTTGTTCCAGTACAATGTCTTTAAAACCCAGCTCCACGTGCTGTACTGGAGCTAGTGAAATGTGGATGCAAAGGTTCATGCAAACAAAAAGTGAACTGTTCATGCCACAAGAATAACCTACCATGCACAGCACTGTGCAAATGTCAGGACTGTGACAACTTTGAAAACTACCATGTGTGCCATGATGATGATGTTTGAAAATTTGCTTCACTCAATTGACAATTTCAATGGGAGAATTTATGTATGTTTTGGTGAATAAAATTGAAATTATACAAGATATTGACTTGATAGTTGGTGAACCACTCACAGGTAGCAGGAGCTAAGTGCTTGGGAGATTTCATAAATTTCCAGTGAATAGTTTTTGAGAAATTATCATTTATAACAAATGGTCATGCCAGAAATCAATATCAAACCCGAAAGATGGGCATGCATATTAGGACGTCCAAAACCCCCCACAAAATACTTCAAAGTAAAATTGCCACCCAAACTTTTCTGAATATTGACACCCATAGCAACTATCTTAAACAAAAAATAAAAAAAACAAAAACAAAATCACTTTTGGCACTGATTTCGCACGGGCTCCAACATTACTTACATGGGCTACCCTACTAAGTACCTCCAAATCATTTTTGATTTTAATTCACAAAGTTTATTTTACCCATCACTCAAAACAAATTGTATTCACATTTTTAACAGTTTGTCAATTAATCTGTCATGTTGTTTCAGACATTAGAAAAAGAACTGACGCCGATGTGATGCAATTACACAGTATTAGATCTCCTTGACAACAGTGAAGCACAAACCTGATAAGATCACACATGGTCAATGAGTTAATTATAGAAATCCACATTTAAACAAAATTTTTTAGACTTCTTTCCGCAAGGTTCAACTGAAACCTAATAAGTTTTAAGTTATTTTTAGAGGACAGTAACTAAGTTTTGAAATTTATAGAGAAATTTCAATGAGTGAGGGGCCCATAAAGCCTCATGAACTACTGGCCACACTCCAAACTCGTTTCTTGAACCAAGACTGCCACCTTCTGGTCTTCAAAATGTACAGCAAAGCTCTGAACATCATTTTGAACTTTGCTGATGCAAACAACAATATATACACACACATATATAATTTTATACATTTGTGTGCATTTAATGTTTTTTAATATATAATGCATATACTGTATACATTTTTCTAATTTCAATACATTTAAAAAGTGTGGAAGTAGAAATGTCCATTATTGGTTTGTGTTTGACTCCACTCCATCAATGCGTATCCCAAATACATGTGAACAGTCGACCTTCCTCGATCAGTGATCAAACAGACCACAACCTTAATTGTTAGCAATATGGTTCTTGTGTCTGTGTTGTAACTCCTCCACAATGACATGTCATTTACTGAGAAACTGACAAAATGACCAAAAACAACAACTAACCCCAAAAAAAGACCAAAGAGGTGAGTAAGGAGAAACAGGTTCAAATCAGAAATAAAATAAAATAATAAATCATACAAAACCACATTCTCCTTGTAGTCAGACAAAACAATTTACCTAGCAACAGCTTATATTTTACATTTCCACAAGTGTTCATCATGAAAAATTTCAGTCTTAGTCTGTCTCCAAAATGTTTCAGATACAATGTGGTCTCTGAAATGTTAGTATACAAAGAAACCATAGATGGGAATAAGATTTTCAGACAAATCCAATTATCTGAAGCAAAACGCGGGACACCAGAAATGGACAGATATATACACACGAATTACATGAATTTAATTAAAATAAATATCCTGGCTCGCTTGACTAACTTTTTTGTTGAAAGTTTAGATTTGGAAAGTTCAAATTTGGTCTTTTATCAATATACTAATGGGATAAAA
This sequence comes from Thalassophryne amazonica, assembly GCF_902500255.1. Lineage (NCBI taxonomy): Eukaryota > Metazoa > Chordata > Actinopteri > Batrachoidiformes > Batrachoididae > Thalassophryne > Thalassophryne amazonica. Next base: position 19,764,386 of record NC_047118.1, read on the forward strand.
ACATTTAAAAAAAGCTGCATTTATGTGGTACTAAGTTGTTTCCTTACTATGCACAATACTACCCACATATTTGTAGTAATTATATGGACACTTACACGCAGTTCCATGTCAGGTGGGAACAATTCCCTCTAGATATCATAAAAAAAAAAGTGTCAGCAGAGAGGAACAAAACAGCCATAATAATATGAAACTGCAGTGAACTAATAGCTCAACGAATAAACAAAAGCATTAATGACCTTTGTCTTGTTTACGTATTCTTCAAAGAACTGAGGTTGGTTTGCGACCCAGAACATGCCCACAGGAAAGGACAGATACAGCACCATCTGTTAAGAAGAAGAAGAAGAAAAAACTAATTGATGAAGGTAGTAAGACTTATGAGGGTAAAACTAGTCATTTGCTCAAGACAAAACAGACCAGCTGACTGATGAAGGTGGTAAAACTCATCTGCTCAAGACAAACCAGACCAGCTGACTGATGAAGGTGGTAAAACTAGTCATCTGCTCAGGACAAAACAGACCTGCTGACTGGTGAAGGTGGTAAAACTAGTCATCTGCTCAGGACAAAACAGACCATCTGACTGATGAAGGTGGTAAAACTCATCTGCTCAAGACAAACCAGACCAGCTGACTGATGAAGGTGGTAAAACTAGTCATCTGCTCAGGACAAAACAGACCTGCTGACTGGTGAAGGTGGTAAAACTAGTCATCTGCTCACGACAAAACAGACCTGCAGACTGGTGAATGTGGTAAAACTAGTCATCTGCTCAGGACAAAACAGACCAGCTGACTGGTGAAGGTGGTAAAACTAGTCATCTGCTCAAGACAAAACATACCAGCTGACTGGTGAAGGTGGTAAAACTAGTCATCTGCTCAGGACAAACCAGACCTGCTGACTGGTGAAGGTGGTAAAACTAGTCATCTGCTCAGGACAAAACAGACCAGCTGACTGATGAAGGTGGTAAAAGTAATCATCTGCTCAAGACAAAACAGACCAGCTGACTGATGAAGGTGGTAAAACTCATCTGCTCAAGACAAACCAGACCAGCTGACTGATGAAGGTGGTAAAACTAGTCATCTGCTCAGGACAAAACAGACCAGCAGACTGGTGAAGGTGGTAAAACTAGTCATCTGCTCAAGACAAAACATACCAGCTGACTGGTGAAGGTGGTAAAACTAGTCATCTGCTCAGGACAAAACAGACCAGCTGACTGGTGAAGGTGGTAAAACTAGTCATCTGCTCAAGACAAAACATACCAGCTGACTGGTGAAGGTGGTAAAACTAGTCATCTGCTCAGAACAAAACAGACCAGCTGACTGGTGAAGGTGGTAAAAGTAATCATCTGCTCAAGACAAAACAGACCAGCTGACTGATGAAGGTGGTAAAACTCATCTGCTCAAGACAAACCAGACCAGCTGACTGATGAAGGTGGTAAAACTAGTCATCTGCTCAGGACAAAACAGACCAGCTGACTGATGAAGGTGGTAAAAGTAATCATCTGCTCAAGACAAAACAGACCAGCTGACTGATGAAGGTGGTAAAACTCATCTGCTCAAGACAAACCAGACCAGCTGACTGATGAAGGTGGTAAAACTAGTCATCTGCTCAGGACAAAACAGACCAGCAGACTGGTGAAGGTGGTAAAACTAGTCATCTGCTCAAGACAAAACATACCAGCTGACTGGTGAAGGTGGTAAAACTAGTCATCTGCTCAGGACAAAACAGACCAGCTGACTGGTGAAGGTGGTAAAACTAGTCATCTGCTCAAGACAAAACATACCAGCTGACTGGTGAAGGTGGTAAAACTAGTCATCTGCTCAGGACAAAACAGACCAGCTGACTGGTGAAGGTGGTAAAACTAGTCATCTGCTCAAGACAAAACATACCAGCTGACTGGTGAAGGTGGTAAAACTAGTCATCTGCTCATGACAAAACAGACCAGCGGACTGAAGGTGGTAAAACTAGTCATCTGCTCATGACAAAACAGACCAGTGGACTGATGAAGGTGGTAAAACTAGTCATCTGCTCAAGACAAAACAGACCTGCTGACTGGTGAAGGTGGTAAAACTAGTCATCTGCTCAGGACAAAACAGACCAGCTGACTGATGAAGGTGGTAAAACTCATCTGCTCAAGACAAACCAGACCAGCTGACTGATGAAGGTGGTAAAACTAGTCATCTGCTCAGGACAAAACAGACCAGCTGACTGAAGGTGGTAAAACTAGCCATCTGCTCAGGACAAACCAGACCAGAGGACTGATGAAGGTGGTAAAACTAGCTATCTGCTCACGACAAACCAGACCTGCTGACTGGTGAAGGTAGTAAAACTCGTCATCTGCTCAGGACAAAACAGACCAGCTGACTGATGAAGGTGGTAAAACTAGTCATCTGCTCAAGACAAACCAGACCAGCTGACTGATGAAGGTGGTAAAACTAGTCATCTGCTCAGGACAAAACAGACCAGTGGACTGAAGGTGGTAAAACTAGTTATCTGCTCATGACAAACCAGACCTGCTGACTGGTGAAGGTGGTAAAACTAGTCATCTGCTCAGGACAAAACAGACCAGCTGACTGGTGAAGGTGGTAAAACTAGTCATCTGCTCAGGACAAACCAGACCAGCTGACTGATGAAGGTGGTAAAACTCATCTGCTCAAGACAAACCAGACCAGCTGACTGATGAAGGTGGTAAAATTAGTCATCTGCTCAGGACAAAACAGACCAGTGGACTGATGAAGGTGGTAAAATTAGTCATCTGCTCAGGACAAAACATACCAGCTGACTGGTGAAGGTGGTAAAACTAGTCATCTGCTCAGGACAAAACAGACCAGCTGACTGGTGAAGGTGGTAAAACTAGTCATCTGCTCAAGACAAAACATACCAGCTGACTGGTGAAGGTGGTAAAACTAGTCATCTGCTCAGAACAAAACAGACCAGCTGACTGGTGAAGGTGGTAAAAGTAATCATCTGCTCAAGACAAAACAGACCAGCTGACTGATGAAGGTGGTAAAACTCATCTGCTCAAGACAAACCAGACCAGCTGACTGATGAAGGTGGTAAAACTAGTCATCTGCTCAGGACAAAACAGACCAGCTGACTGATGAAGGTGGTAAAAGTAATCATCTGCTCAAGACAAAACAGACCAGCTGACTGATGAAGGTGGTAAAACTCATCTGCTCAAGACAAACCAGACCAGCTGACTGATGAAGGTGGTAAAACTAGTCATCTGCTCAGGACAAAACAGACCAGCAGACTGGTGAAGGTGGTAAAACTAGTCATCTGCTCAAGACAAAACATACCAGCTGACTGGTGAAGGTGGTAAAACTAGTCATCTGCTCAGGACAAAACAGACCAGCTGACTGGTGAAGGTGGTAAAACTAGTCATCTGCTCAAGACAAAACATACCAGCTGACTGGTGAAGGTGGTAAAACTAGTCATCTGCTCAGGACAAAACAGACCAGCTGACTGGTGAAGGTGGTAAAACTAGTCATCTGCTCAAGACAAAACATACCAGCTGACTGGTGAAGGTGGTAAAACTAGTCATCTGCTCATGACAAAACAGCCCAGCGGACTGAAGGTGGTAAAACTAGTCATCTGCTCATGACAAAACAGACCAGCGGACTGAAGGTGGTAAAACTAGTCATCTGCTCATGACAAAACAGACCAGTGGACTGATGAAGGTGGTAAAACTAGTCATCTGCTCAAGACAAAACAGACCTGCTGACTGGTGAAGGTGGTAAAACTAGTCATCTGCTCAGGACAAAACAGACCAGCTGACTGATGAAGGTGGTAAAACTCATCTGCTCAAGACAAACCAGACCAGCTGACTGATGAAGGTGGTAAAACTAGTCATCTGCTCAGGACAAAACAGACCAGCTGACTGAAGGTGGTAAAACTAGCCATCTGCTCAGGACAAACCAGACCAGAGGACTGATGAAGGTGGTAAAACTAGCTATCTGCTCACGACAAACCAGACCTGCTGACTGGTGAAGGTAGTAAAACTCGTCATCTGCTCAGGACAAAACAGACCAGCTGACTGATGAAGGTGGTAAAACTAGTCATCTGCTCAAGACAAACCAGACCAGCTGACTGATGAAGGTGGTAAAACTAGTCATCTGCTCAGGACAAAACAGACCAGTGGACTGAAGGTGGTAAAACTAGTTATCTGCTCATGACAAACCAGACCTGCTGACTGGTGAAGGTGGTAAAACTAGTCATCTGCTCAGGACAAAACAGACCAGCTGACTGGTGAAGGTGGTAAAACTAGTCATCTGCTCAGGACAAACCAGACCAGCTGACTGATGAAGGTGGTAAAACTCATCTGCTCAAGACAAACCAGACCAGCTGACTGATGAAGGTGGTAAAATTAGTCATCTGCTCAGGACAAAACAGACCAGTGGACTGATGAAGGTGGTAAAATTAGTCATCTGCTCAGGACAAAACATACCAGCTGACTGGTGAAGGTGGTAAAACTAGTCATCTGCTCAGGACAAAACAGACCAGCTGACTGGTGAAGGTGGTAAAACTAGTCATCTGCTCAAGACAAAACATACCAGCTGACTGGTGAAGGTGGTAAAACTAGTCATCTGCTCAGAACAAAACAGACCAGCTGACTGGTGAAGGTGGTAAAAGTAATCATCTGCTCAAGACAAAACAGACCAGCTGACTGATGAAGGTGGTAAAACTCATCTGCTCAAGACAAACCAGACCAGCTGACTGATGAAGGTGGTAAAACTAGTCATCTGCTCAGGACAAAACAGACCAGCTGACTGATGAAGGTGGTAAAAGTAATCATCTGCTCAAGACAAAACAGACCAGCTGACTGATGAAGGTGGTAAAACTCATCTGCTCAAGACAAACCAGACCAGCTGACTGATGAAGGTGGTAAAACTAGTCATCTGCTCAGGACAAAACAGACCAGCACACTGGTGAAGGTGGTAAAACTAGTCATCTGCTCAAGACAAAACATACCAGCTGACTGGTGAAGGTGGTAAAACTAGTCATCTGCTCAGGACAAAACAGACCAGCTGACTGGTGAAGGTGGTAAAACTAGTCATCTGCTCAAGACAAAACATACCAGCTGACTGGTGAAGGTGGTAAAACTAGTCATCTGCTCAGGACAAAACAGACCAGCTGACTGGTGAAGGTGGTAAAACTAGTCATCTGCTCAAGACAAAACATACCAGCTGACTGGTGAAGGTGGTAAAACTAGTCATCTGCTCATGACAAAACAGCCCAGCGGACTGAAGGTGGTAAAACTAGTCATCTGCTCATGACAAAACAGACCAGTGGACTGATGAAGGTGGTAAAACTAGTCATCTGCTCAAGACAAAACAGACCTGCTGACTGGTGAAGGTGGTAAAACTAGTCATCTGCTCAGGACAAAACAGACCAGCTGACTGATGAAGGTGGTAAAACTCATCTGCTCAAGACAAACCAGACCAGCTGACTGATGAAGGTGGTAAAACTAGTCATCTACTCAGGACAAAACAGACCAGCTGACTGAAGGTGGTAAAACTAGCCATCTGCTCAGGACAAACCAGACCAGAGGACTGATGAAGGTGGTAAAACTAGCTATTTGCTCACGACAAACCAGACCTGCTGACTGGTGAAGGTGGTAAAACTAGTCATCGGCTCAGGACAAAACAGACCAGCAGACTGGTGAAGGTGGTAAAACTAGTCATCTGCCCAGGACAAAACAGACCTGCTGATTGGTGAAGGTAGTAAAACTCGTCATCTGCTCAGGACAAAACAGACCAGCTGACTGATGAAGGTGGTAAAACTAGTCATCTGCTCAAGACAAACCAGACCAGCTGACTGATGAAGGTGGTAAAACTAGTCATCTGCTCAGGACAAAACAGACCAGTGGACTGAAGGTGGTAAAACTAGTCATCTGCTCATGACAAACCAGACCTGCTGACTGGTGAAGGTGGTAAAACTAGTCATCTGCTCAGGACAAAACAGACCAGCTGACTGGTGAAGGTGGTAAAACTAGTCATCTGCTCAGGACAAACCAGACCAGCTGACTGATGAAGGTGGTAAAACTTATCTGCTCAAGACAAACCAGACCAGCTGACTGATGAAGGTGGTAAAATTAGTCATCTGCTCAGGACAAAACAGACCAGTGGACTGATGAAGGTGGTAAAATTAGTCATCTGCTCAGGACAAAACAGACCAGTGGACTGAAGGTGGTAAAACTAGTCATCTGCTCAGGACAAAACAGACCTGCTGACTGGTGAAGGTGGTAAAACTAGTCATCTGCTCAGGACAAAACAGACCAGCTGACTGGTGAAGGTGGTAAAACTAGTCATCTGCTCAGGACAAAACAGACCAGCTGACTGGTGAAGGTGGTAAAACTAGTCATCTGCTCAGGACAAAACAGACCAGCTGACTGGTGAAGGTGGTAAAACTAGTCATCTGCTCAGGACAAAACAGACCAGCGGACTGAAGGTGGTAAAACTAGTCATCTGCTCAGGACAAAACAGACCAGTGGACTGAAGGTGGTAAAACTCGTCATCTGCTCAAGACAAAACAAGACCAGCGGACTGAAGGTCGGACAGCTACAGTTAGCTGTTATGCTATCTGCAGCCACAGTAAGTAACAGACATGTTTATCCTCACACCTGAGAATGGTACACATGAAATAGCAATGATTATTTATCCGGAACGCTTGCATTTAACATACTTACTCGAAATATCTCTAGCTTTACGCCCATGTTTAAACCAAATATATGAACCTCACACACACAAAAGAAAGACTACGTCTTCCGGGTTCATCCATGGGTTCATCCAAGTGCCAATCACATTCGACCTACAACGCATGCGCTGTAGGTGCAAAAGTTTTTTTTTTTGCATGTCTACTTACTCATTATCCACTGAGGGGCGCTGCAGCTCAATTTGACTGCCAGAGAGAGCAGCGAGAACAACTATTTTCTAATCTTCATGCTTCTGAAATCATATATGGACAAAACGGGAAATATGTATTTTTGTAAATGAATTTGCATTTTAGAAGAAGACACTGAACTTTCTGTTGTTGTTGTTGTAATTCACTCTTTATTGCCTTTCAAATACAAACTCCACCCACAACAACCAGGCAACGTGGAAGAACAAATGAATGCAGCCAGTTAAGAGGGGAACAACAAATACCAAACAAATGAAAAACACAGAGTCATAGTAGTTACTCATTACAGGGATTTTTGCTTTTATCACTTTAGATTTTTAATATTAATGTCATAGAGGATGCAAAGTAAGAAAGTATGGTGCAATGTTTTCACTGTGCCTATGACAATAAAGACTCTTGATCTTGATTTTCTTTATAGTTTTTATTGTGCACTGTATACACCACCTCCTTCCCAACTGCAGGACCAACAGACTGAAAAACTCCTTTGTCCCTCAGGCCATCAGACTGTACAACTCCTCACTTGGGGGGAGGAGGAGTAACAGGAAGACAGAGGGCGGGAATGAGAATGAGAGGAACACTAGTAGCCAATAAACCAGTATTGATTAGTATGTCTGGTATTTATATTGTGTATTTGTATTTATATTTATATTTGCGAACTGTTTTTTTTTTCACGTTTGATGCTCTGTGTGCTTCTTACCTTGTGTGCTGCTATACAATACTGCTGGAACCTCAATTTCCCTGAGGGAGCCTTCCCAAGGGATCAATAAAGTTCTATCTAATCTCACATGAGTTCAAGACAAATTTTCCTTTGGGACAATAAAGTATATCGTATCGTATTTCATTCACTCGCAGTGCCGCATACTGCCTTCTTATTATCACCATTATCACAACATCCTATGATCTACTGCTACCAGACATTTTTCACCAGAATAACTTGACAATAACAACCCACATTTCATATTACATAATAATCTCTTGCACTTAATACTGTTCACATCTTCCACAATAACCTTTTAATATTGTGTTCACGAATGGGCCCCACATTTTAAAAAATACTTCTTGTCCATTCAGTTTAAAGATCATTTGCCCATAATTACCTATTTTAATCATTTCCCCCAAACACTCATTGAATGAGACAATGTATTTTGTTTTCCATTGTATAAGGACAATCCTGCATCCTGTGTTGAGGGCCACCCTACACCACAGCCTCTACTGACTTGATAAATCCACCCCCTTTGTTATGATACCTAATATGTGGAGCGCAGGGCTCCTGTGTTATCTTTATTTTTAAACATTTTATTCAAGAATGTTACTATATCACCTCAAAGATTCCATGTCCTTTGGCATTCATATAGCATGTGTTGAAGAGTACCCACATCTCCAGCATCATTTTAGTTTTGCCATCTTGTTGGGAGGTCCAGTCACTCCTATGAATGATGCTATAGCCACGCCCAAATCTTCTTCCCAGGCTTTTGTAAGAGCATCAAGTTTCAGTGGACAAGATCTTCTCAATGGCTGTAAAATTTAGATGCTCCAGTCTTAGCCGACTGTTTGCCCTGAGATAACTCTTATACCACTGGATTATTAGAGGGCGCTTCCTTTGTACTGTCATTATCCTACTTCTTCATTGAAGTTTTTTTCCAACAACAATAATAAATAAATAGATATTTTGGATCTTTGCAATTTAATTGTCATCTGTTCAAATGACATAAAATTATCATCTTTAAAAAAATTTGCAATAAAGATAATTCGTGATGTACCCAGTTTACCAATACAACATTTTTTAACCCACTTTCATTAATTTATTATGCCAAAGAGATGATTCCTTAGTCAGAAGGCTTGAACCCCATGGTTTCCCGTGCAAATTTAAACAACGTTTCTCCTACTGTCTGTGAGATAAAAGCTTGCATTGGAAAAGATTCAGGAAGTTCCTTTTCAGTTGCGGTCCATCCTGGACCTTAATCACTTGGCAGATTAATTATGGATAACTGATTAAGGGAAAAGCATAGTGGTACCAATCCATTCTTGGTAAAGTCAGACTTCCATCCTAATTAGCAGCACATACTTCTGTTCTGCAAAAAAAAAAAAAAAAAGAGGTATTTTGCCTGCCCAAAGAAAAGTATTTATAACATCAGTAAACCTTTTTAATAGCGAGGAACAAAACTGCAAAGGTAACAAATATATAATATAATTCAAAAACAAAGAGTTCACTGCGCTTCTGTATAGCACAAACAAATCTGGTACAACCAGATAGGACTTATTTGTAAAAGAGAAAAACTGTTGTGCAACACAGAAATAAGTGCCAAGAAATTTAATAAGGTGCTGAGGACTCTGAGGAAGATGTGACTCTCACATTGAAACGTTAGTCCCATTGTACATTTTTGCTTTCAGCACCTTATTAAATTTCCTGGCACTTATTTCTGCGTTGCACCAGTTATTTTTTTTCTCTTATATAATATAATTCATTTGAGAAGTTATCAACATTTTAAAAAAATATTTAAGTATTTATTTAAGTGCTCTCAATTTTCTGTATAAGGGAGAGAAGATTTTCTGACTTTTTTTTAAAGCCTGGGGTAATCTTAATTCTTCAATACACTACGAGAATGGCACCATTTAAACTGCCATTTTTTTTCTAAAATCTGGTGGGCAAAAACTCAAAAAGGACATCACCCCTGATTTTCACCAATTTGTTTTATTGTACCACTGTTTCTGTATTTGGAGTAATTAACAATACATCATCTGCGTATAACAAGAACTTATTTTAAGTATTTTATATATATATATATATATATATATATGTATGTGTGTGTGTGTGTGTGTGTGTGTGTGTGTGTGTGTGTGTGTGTGTGTGTGTGTGTGTGTGTGTGTGTGTGTGTGTGTGTGTGTGTGTGTGTGTGTGTGTGTGTGCATTGTGCATTAAGTTTTGCAGATATAACATTCAGGTGGTTGTCGGTTGTCTCTTCTGCAGTTGCCGCGACGTTGCGTGTCCTACGTGACGTTTCTACGTCTCCAACGAAAAGACCTACGCGTGACGTCACCCGCAGTGAGAGAGGTGTTCAGGATCCTCGGAGAGAAAGATCCCGCGCACCCTGGTAACCTGATAAACCCAGGTAAATGCTGCTGGTTTAAACGTTATTTTGCCACTCGTCTCACCTCAATAAACTGTATGACTGTTCAAGAAGACACAGCGGGCAGCGGTGCGTGAAGACGTAAGATGCTGCGCTGATGCCCGGCGCCCACTGAGACTGTTCATTTGCACGGCGGCCTGTTCTCTTAGCTAGCATGTTAGCTAAAGCTAGCTGGCATTTGTCTATGAAAAGACACAATAACGGTTCCGACCTTGTGTGTGTCTGCGACGTCCAGTGCTCATCTCACCCACTGCTGGCCGCAGTTATACCACCCATAACCTGACAGACGTTGTTACGACCTCAGTGTTCGGCATGTAATGCTACTGTGCTCGTCGACTGTCTTGTGTTGTGGGAGACGGTGACGCCGTAATGATGGCGTAGCCTCAGATTGAGGATATTAACTAAGAATGGAGGCACGTCAGAGCATTTCACGATCGATATACATGTAGGAGTCGTTTTCCACTCGCTGTGGCGTTGAGGAAACTGACGCCCTTTTATCACTGTGCTCTTTCAGTTTTGATTCACTCGGCTCTTGACGTCCATTACGAAAACCAGGCAATAATCTGTACTCTGGCCTAACGTCAGGATCTTGGTTCTCACGGTGCTTGCACAATACTTAGCTTCTTATTGTTAAGCTCACCACATCAATTTGGTCTGATGTGTTCGTATCTGACTAATAGGTCTGGATGTGTAAGACACAAAGTAGTGTAGTCGAGCATGATTGTTTGCTTCGTGTACTGCTTCTGGTCTTTGCTTGTACCAGATATTGATGTTACTGATGGTCGATGGTGGCTTTGATTTATCTGACAAGAATACAGTGTGATTGCAAAACTCATCAGACAGCTCTATAGTCAAGTCCATCAGTAGTTGCACAGTGACACAATATCTAATTTGGCTCTGCACCACTACAGAGGAGGTGAAATGAAACAATCTAGGCGTGCTTTAATTTTGATTATACTGGATAACAAAATACAACAACCTTTTTAGAAAGGCCGTGGCTACGAGTACGGACCCGTATCTACAGAGACCCTTCTAAAGATACAGAAGGTGTCTTACCGACCAATCAGACTGCGCAAATATGTCCGTACCCGTACCATATGCGGCTAAAGGTCCAGTATCGCGTATAATTCTTTCTGCCTCGCTTAGAAAACAGCGCTTGGAACTTGAGGTGGATGGATGATGAAAGAAGCAAAACACCTTCGCAATTTATGTCGATATTTTGATGAATTTCTTCATTTACATTTGATGATTTTTTTTTTTATTTACAAGCAGCTTCATTAAACAAATGTACTCTAATGATTATCAGCATGATGGCGAGCTTACAGGCTAACATCCGCTAACACTAGAAGACAGTTGCCAGTTATGGCTTCTGAAACAAGGGAGAAAAAAGAAACAGCACAGTCCACGAAGCATTAGTGGATGTAAAATATTCTGTCTGTTAAGAGCTTCACCTCTTGTTCCTCATGTATTTCCCACCGGTGTCACATACGTCCACTCAGTGAACCTCGGTCCGTACCTTTAACAGTCCCACAGAAGATACGGATGTACATACCCATAGTCACTTTGTTTTAGAAATCACAGCCTTTTGTGTACATAATGTCTTCCTTTTCAGAACCCATAAGTAGTTGGACTGACTAAGTATAGAGTAGAGCCCGACCAATATATCGGCCGACCGATATTATCGGCCGATATAAGCCCTTTTCAAAGTACTCACTATCGGCTGAAATTTTGCCGATAGAACGCCGATAATTTCTCATAAACAGAACAGTTACTGAAATGTTTGTGTCGGCAATGTCCTTGCACCGTTTGGCCAGTAGATGGAGCTCTGACTCTATTCAACTGAGAGCTGCTTACACTCCTCCTTAAATGTGTTCATCGCCGGCCCCCGTAATTCGCCGTCACACTGCACTGATCGGCTGACAAAAGCATACAAGTAAGTTTATACGGATGTTGTTTGTAATAACTTTGCAATTACATTCACCCCACATTTCTCCCGTTTCAGTTTAACTCAGTTTGATTAACGTAGTTTATGTTGTAATGTGTCAGATGTGCCTCATTGCGCCAGTCATGCTTTTTATTAAGCCCACGTTGTGTAGACCTTATTTGTAGCATGAAAAACTTTCGCTTACTGCTAAGAGGTTGAAACATTCAGATTCACTGGTTGTCCGGAAGGATTCTGGGAATTACTGCCGTTCGCAATTAACCCTCTGGGGCCGATGCCGTCGTATATGATGGCTGGGACCAAGCTTTACTAAATTGTAAATAACTTTTTAATGATATGAGATAGAAACTTGCTTTTTTTTTTTTTTTTTTTTTGCTGAAAAGTTAACTCCGCGGCCTTTCGATCCACTGTCAGCCATCTTGGTACTCCTCATAGGAGATGTGTGATGATGTGCGCAATGTGAGTGTCCAATCGGAATTGGTTCTCTGTCACATGGTTTTCCAAAATCCAATCGTAGGGCAGATTTACTTCACGTGATATGGCAAAGATCATTTTCAGGAGTGATGTCGTACTAGTTGGCCCGTTTGAATAGACCCCTAACTGCTCCAATTGCATTTTTGCATTTGTTGAACTTGAAAATTCTTCTCTGTTATAAAGTTAATCAATATGAGGACAAAGCTTCAGCTTTTAGCTCATACCTTTTTTGTTAAGGGTCCAAAAAGAACATTTTATTAATTAAAAAAAAAAAAAAAAAAAAAAAAAAAAAAAAATATATATATATATATATATATATATATATATATATATATATATATATATATATATAAGGCTGATTTATCAGCTGTCGGCAAATCAGTTGATTTATCGATTATCTGCATTTTTTTCATCCAAATATCGTTATCGGCCTCAAAAAAATCCATATCGGTCGGGCTCTAGTATAGAGATAAATTGTCCATCCAGTGGCTTTGCAGTTCAAAATATTGCAAACTCTTGAGGTGCATGATTTTGTTTGACATCCTTGAGGGACAATTTCTGGTTAGCTGGGAGAATTGTAAACTTTATGTTTCTTTGTTTGGGAATCTTTAGTATGTTCTCTTGATCCCAAGCACCTTATCCTTCCCAGATGAGTTGCTGCACAATGGAGCATCACAAAAACTACCTGTATAAGTCAATTGCCTTTTTTTTCAGACCAGTTAGTTTGGGTTAGGGCTGAAACAATTACACAAGTAACTCGAATAATTTGATTACCTACTCTCCACCTTGCAGACAAAGTGAAAGGATGCACACATTAAGTGAATCAAGTTGAACTATTCAAAAATGCCTTTAGTTCGATTTGATCAGAGTTTTCATCAACAGTGTGCACAGTGGATTTAGCAATGTGGCTTTTGTGTAAAAGCTGCCAGTCTGTTTTTTTCACAGGCTGCGTTCACTTTCACACACAGCCTGTTAGCTGACTGAGGATTTTGCCAACCACCTGTCCTTACTGTTGGTGAAAGCTCTGAAACTCATAATGATGTGAAAAAATAATCATCTGAGAAACCGAGCGGGAACACCGTGAATTTGAAAATCTGCATGATGGCGCAGCACTATTGTGCCATTTCTTCGGGAGAGCCCTGTCTTTACACTGAAAAGGTCTAAAAACTTGGGTAAAACATTAATTTTACTGTATTAATCCTGCCTAAAAGAGATACTGGTAAATTAGCCCATCGTTGAAAAGCTGACATTATATTGAACAATAAAGGAGTAAGATTTGCAGCCCACAGAGCCTGAGGTGATCCAGTTACATTCACTCCAAATACCTAAAATCAGAATGAGTCAGATGGAAAGGAACATAGAGTTTGTCTGAGTCTTTGTGCAGCTACATTTATTAGCAAGCATTCACTTTTTTGTATGTTAAGCCTCTATCCAGAAAAAGAGCCAAAATTTTGGAGTCCTGTTATGATAGATGTTAAATGACATGTTGGATTTGTGGCATATAAGTCATCTGCATAAGGAGCAACCCTATGTTCTGTACTCCCATGAGTCACAGCATGCAACAAGGAAGAGGTTCTGAGACTTATTGATAGTGGCTCTATTGCTAAAGCAAAAACTAAAGGGGAGAGGAGATAACTTTGATGTGTACCATATGACAGACTAAAATAGTCGCATTTTACATTATTAGTAAAGATAGAAACTAGAGGGAAGTATACAAGAGACAAATCAAAGAAATAAATCTATTGTTAAAACCATATTACTTGAGGACTGCGAAAAAGTACTCCCATTCCACTCTTATCAAATGCTTTTTCAGCATCCAATGAAATTACCACTTCAGGGAGATTACTACTGTGTTTGGAATAGGGCAGAATTTTCACATCTACGTAAAGGAGACTGATGGGTCTGTAAGAAGCACAGGAAGACTGATCTTTTCCTTCCTTGAGCAGTAATGACACAGAGGCCTATCAGCGTTGTGGGAAGAGAACCCTGTTCCAATGATTCCTTAAAAACTGACAAAAGTAACAGTGGTAATTTCATATGGAACTTCTTATAATAATCAAAAGGGAATCCATCAGGGCCAGGGGATATGCCTGACTGTAACAGTTTAATTGAGAATAAAACCTCCTCCAGATTAAAAGGAGCATCAACTTCTACTGTTTTTAAAGTATCAACTGTGGGGCTTTCTTGATCATCAAGGAATTGATAGTGATGAAACTTTCCTGGAAATTCCTCAAAATCCAGGGTTTTTCCTTATGTGGTGAATGTTTCCGGGTTATTTTTGACAACATTCGTCAGAATCCATTCATATTCCATGCCCAAACAGTTGGTGGTAGTAGTGCTCCATGATGGTTTGCAAGCCACCAATAAAATCCAATGAAGAAGGGTTATTTTTTGGTTTGGGTTTGGCTCTTTATTAAATCATACTTTTTGGGACTGTGTGGTTGTTCTAACAGTTTACCTTGTTATGATCATTAAAAGTTATGAGCTGTGTGTTTTTCCAGTAATCATACATTAAGTGGAGCTAACGGGTGAAGCTACCAAAGCTGCTAACAATGGTAATGCCATTAGCATGCAGACAAGAGTTTAACTCTCACGAAAACAAACAGGGAGGTAAGAAGATATTTTTATTTGATTATCATTTGCATTATGAATAAGAAAGCAAATTAATAATAACACATTAATGCACTTTTTTTAATAATATTTACATCAGGTTCTAGCCAGATACACAATGATTTTCCTAGAGGCCTCACCTCTTTTTGCATGAAACGAAAAGTCAATACATGAATTTAGTACTTTTCAATGTAAGAAATGTTTATATTTAAAAAAAAAAAAGAAGAAATTGCTAAAAGCCAAAGAAAAGAAAGATGAATGCAGGCAGAAATAGGGTTGGGTATCGAGAACCGGTTCATTTTGGGTATCATTAAGAAATGATTCGATCCACCGACATCAATAGCCTTTTTGCTTAACAATCCCTTATCGGTCCTTCAGAGCGGCTGTTGTTTTTGTGGGTATTTGTCGGGAAAATGATCATGTCTCTACGTTGATTACAGAACCCCTGCAGGGTCTTCAGAAGTTATATTGGACTCGGCTACGCCTCGTCTAGTATAACTTTCCTTCATCCAATATTTCTCTATGTTGGACTCCTTACCATCCATTATTTGTATTATATATATATATATATATATATATATATATAGATATATATATATATAGATATAGTTGGGAAAACATTTCTTGATGTATTGCAGCAGATCTTGGAAATCAATTCAGGTTGAAGGACAGTTCCGTGATCAACTTACAACTATGTAAATATGTACATATTGAGGAGGGTTTGGCTCAAAGGGCACACACACAGCTACAACCTCATGAGAAAGTCAGACAAATTCAAAGTGCTCAGCTATAATCCTGTTACCCAAATAAACGGATCAACTGCATTATATTGAAAGTATTTCAGCAAAAATGACCTACTGATCAAATGTGCATTCAGAAATTAGGTAAGGTACTGTATGAAATAAGCACAAAGGCTATGACATTTTCAGAACCCTGCTCATAACTCAACCCCAGAAAACTGAACCAATTTCTCCAGTAGGGGCACTATAGCAACATTTTTGCATTTTGGCCTCCAACTCCCAACCCGTACATCGCACATTCAAGTGGCTCATGGACGTGTTCACTGGCTCGAGCTGAATCTCCTGGGTTAGGTCATGCTCATATGCAAGATATGCAAAACTGACTTTTTTGGCACCACATTAATTTTATTTATTATACAATCAAAATTTGCATTGTCTAGAAAAAAACTTGTAAAAAGTTCAGCTGTAGGGTAAATTTTAAAAAGAACAGACGGCCTTGAACTACTTAGGGCAGTGATGGTTGAGACAAATGTGTACATCTAACATGTTTCTTATATATTTTGTAAATGCTAGTGAGAAAAAATACTTCTAAATCTAAAAACACTGTTTTTGTAACCTGATGACACTTGCTGAAGTGGTTGTCAGCGTGCACACTATGTATGTGTGCATGCATCACCAGAAGTCAAAGGTGACTTCTGATTTTTTTTCAAAAGTTCATGCATGCACACCTGCAGATGCTGTTAAAAGGTAAATAATATATTGGTTGTGGAATTCCCCCCAGATAAATATGTTATCTTTAGTAGAATGAGATGTATTTTTACAAGACGTTTCTAAAACAAACCGTTATTTTAATGTTTGGAAAATGATCGTGTTCATCTTTATATATCGAACAATAAATCAATATATCCGGTATCGCAACAGACCTAGCACAACCGCACTCTGCACATATTATAAAGACATGGCTGCAGCAGAACATTGTATAGGTATTGGATTTGGCGGCTGCCTGCAGTCCTGACGTCCAGAGAAGAGAATGTATGGAGAATTTTCAAACAAATAATTCAACAATGACCCCATACCTCAGACCTGGGCAAACTGCGGCCCGGGGGCCACATACGGCCCTTTGCATGTCTCTGTCCGGCCCTCATGAGGTCTGTGATGATTATTATATATTAAAAATGTCAAGCTTGTGTGTTGCAAATCATTAGAGAGGTTTATTTAGGTATATTTAAATATTTACATACTATTACAATAATAAAAATTACCCATAAAAGCTATTAAATAGGTCATTTTTTTGGGAGACAGCCGAGTTATTGATGGTGTGGCCCTCGGACATAATTCAGGTTCCCTATGTGGCCCCTTGTACAAATTAATTGCCCACCCCATTTGCAGGAAGAATGGAACAAAATTGCACCTGAGAAGCTTCAAAGCTGGGAATCAATACCCACAACACACACAATAAACATGGCTATGCACAATCCCTAAATAACATTAGTTATACTAAACAGAGTTTTATTGTACTATTGTATTATAATTTTGTACTGCTTGTTAATTCGTCTGCAAAGAAGGCATTCAAGTAAGAATTTTATTGTATTGTATACACAATACTACTTATTACAGTAAAGCTATGAATCTTAAATGCTTTAGCTTGCCAACTTTTTTTTTTTGAACGTGTTGCTGGATTGAAATGCAGGGATATTAAATGAAACTGACCAGGGGAAAAAAGAAAATATATTGGGTTCATACTATCTGTAATGAAATAAAAGTCAAAATAAATGGAAGAATCACTGAGTTTTTCATTTGTTTGCATTTTCTGTACAGTTCCAAATTTCTTCTGATTTGGGGTTGTATATAGTAATTGTTTTATTGTAAGTTTTGTATTTGTTTTTGTATTTACATATTGCTGTTTTTTTTAAAATATGTTTCCAGATGCCTGATCCTTCAGATGAGCATTAAAATATGTTTCATGATTAGGGTTGGGTATCAAGAACCGGTTCTTTTCAGGTATTGTTAAGAGATGATTCGATCCTCGAGACATCAATAGCCTTTTTGCTTAACGATTCACTTAATGGTCCTTCAGAGCAGCCGTTGTTTTTGAGGGTGTTTGTCGGGTCTGTAATCAATATAGATAAATTAATTGGTATTTAAATGAATTTGAGATCATCTGCCCTGGCTCATGTAAACAGTAACAGTTGAACAAAGACAATGCAGAAATAAATAAATGTTCATTTCAGTACAGATATTTTGTGTCTCATTTGGTCATTGTTGCTGTTGTTAAATTTTTGCATCACATACAAAAAAAACACACATCAGTATTACATATTGACCATCTGCCCATATATAATGCTAGAAAAGTTGTCATTTAGCATCAGTTAAAATATTGTTAGTACCCAGTGATCACCAGATGCCTGTAAGTTTGAAGGCTGAGTCTGTTGATGAGTTGGTGAACTGGAGGTTAATAGTTTTGTTTTAAGAGGGTTACATAGAAGCTTTATCTGACAGATGAGAGTTCCATGTGACACAATGCTAAAATACCCTTGGCTGTATGAGCATAAAATAGGAAATGAAATGCCACCTTTTGACCTCTTAAAATAGGTCAAGGTTAGCCATCTTTGGACTTGTCCAAGGTCTGTGTCCCAAGAATGGTCCCTGTGAATTTGAAGACCCCGGCAGGAATAGGAATGGACTTAAGCTGAGCACAGACACAAAGTCTTTGTAATACCTGATGGCCATTATTTGGCCTCGGGTAATAAATGGGATCTATTCTTTGGGCCTCTCTCTTGAGATTGTATCTTGAAGCCTGATTGATGCCAGGGCATTTAACTTGCAAAGACAATGTTTATTTATTTGAAATACATCTGACAAAAAGGGGATCACGTTATATTCAAGATGTAGACTTTTACATGTCATATACACTGCATCTGGAAAGTATTCACAGTGCTTCACTTTTTTTTTCTACTTCTTGTTATGTTATAGCCTTATTCCAAAATGGATGAAATTTATTTATTTTCCTCAAAATTCTACACACATACCCTATAATAACAATGGGGAAAAAAGTTTTAGATTATCCATCATCAGGTGGATCATCCCTGAGATGTTTCTACAACTTAATTGACTCCACCTGCAGTAAATTCAGTTGATTGGACATGATTTGAAAAAGCGCACACATCTACATATAAGGTCCCACAGTTGACAGTGCATGTCAGAGCACAAACCAAACATGAAGTCAAAGGAATTGTATCTGTAGACCTCCGAGACAGGATTGTCTCGATGCACAAATCTGGGGAAGAGTACAGAAACATTTTTGCTGCTTTGAAGATCCGAATGAGCACAGTGGCCTCCATTATCCATAAATGGAAGAAGTTTGGATCCACCAGGACTCTTCCTAGAGCTGGCTGCCCGTCTAAACTGAGCAATCGGGGGATTGCAGTGGATGCCAGGCGTCATGGCATCAACAAAACCAGGCAACACTCATCACCTAGAAAACTCCTTCCCCTGTGCGCATTCCGTGCTTCCAGACGGGGACAAGTGAGCCCGCCCTGCACGCGATCTGAAAGGCCCTTTATTTAGTCACTGTCTTGGCCTTTGATACATGCGTAACGGTCTTTTATTTAGCAGCAGCCTATCACTATGTGAAAAAAATTAAGTGACAAATAGAATTATGATATAGTCAGTATTTTACTACGTTTTTGAATCATGATACTGTCAAAGAATTATGTCAACAGGTTGACTCTTCTATGTCCCAAAGTCCAAATTCTATGTTTTCCATCTACAAAAAAGAGATAAAACAATTTGAAAACTTTTCAGTGAGTTACTGAAATCATGTTTTGTACCCCCAAAATATCCACTGTACCCCAAATTTTCATATACTGTACAGAGGCATACTGGAATGCATCAGCCATTGGTAGATATTGGTGAGAGAAAATAAATGTTTTTTGAAAAACTACTTTACCCTAGTATCCACCTAAATAAGTTCATGCTCATTTAGGTATTCAGCAGAAAGAATTATACACACTTGGGGAATAACCCTATTGTGTCTGATGATTTGCGGGAATTCATGGTGGTTATACGGTCACAAATTGAGCTTTATCGGCGACACGTTAGCGGAGCCGGTAAAACGGATATTTGTGACCGTATAACCGCAGAATGTCCACAATGTAATTGAAACAGTAATTCTGTATCCGAATCCACATCAATACTTTCGTAGGGTAGCTTAAATTCACCCATTTGACATTGTTGTTAGTACGCGACTTTCTCTCACTGTCAGCTAACAGCGCCTTTATGACAAATGCGTAGCAGTGTGCGCGGCCGGTGTTTTGTCGAGATGTGTGTCTCGTCACATAAATGGACCGTTCTGCGTCAGCAAATCCAAGGTGGATGTGCATGTTGAATTGGCACAGGTTTTACGCCGGATACCCTTACTGACGCAACTCCACATTACATGGAGAAATGTGGCAGGGGTGGGATCTGAACCCGGAACCTTCTGCACTGAAACCAAGCGCATTAACCACTTGGCCACCACCCCTGTGTTACGGTCTGAAATCTCACAAGATTAACCAGTCCAATTTGTGGAAAAAATGTAATTGGATTAGAATGCGGTTTATACTGTAAATGTGTCTCGATGTTTTCTTCGCAGTGTCAGTGGGTAGCTAAAATCTCTTGTAGCTTCTTCTTGATTGGGTGACTCCATCCATAATATATATTTAAGGGCTATATGACCATGATGAAGATTATTCATAAGATAGTACTTTGTCCGCATGTGCAAGAGTATTCTGCGGAAAGAGTGGGGGCGGGGCATGATGAAATGAACTTTAAACGGAAGACCGGAAGGGGGTGGGGTGAAAAAGGTGGAACAGTGAGAAACAGGAAGAGAGACAGAGACAGAGACAGAGAGAGCATGGACTTCAAGCAGTTGATGGGGAAAAGGGGAGGGGTGGAATGAGCAAGCGTAGGAGGGAATCTTGGCGGGAGGGGTGTGTGGGCCGAAGCTCAACTGAATGAGGAAGAAGCCAGTCCATTTTTGCTGTTGAGTAACTGCATGCTGTGCTGGAGAGGGTGAGAGAAGGAGCAAGTTACGGGAATAAAGTGCGTCTCGTGGATCTGGTCAGAGGCCCCTCTTTCCATTCCCCTTCCTGCTCAGACACCTCTCTTTTGCTGCTGGTGTCCACTTGAGTCGGGTGGGGGCAGGCCCTAGAGAGGACATACAATGGAGCGAAGAGCCTGTGGCAACTGGGTTGTTGTATTGCTAAGAGGGGGATGGGGTAGAGAGAGGACTGGTTCACGCAGCTAACACAGCCTGCCGGCTGTAGGCTTGCACAGCCTTCCCACCCCACTTGAACCCACTGTTTCCAGGCGAGAGCCTGCTTTCCTGGAACAGCCATGCTCTGCCCACTTGGACAACACTAAGGATTACTAACCGATAGGTGTGGGATTTTAGTATACATACTGGAATCTGGAGAACCACGTATCTCTGTGGATGAACGGGAGAAAAAGAAACGGAAAACTTCAGTGCAGTTCTTTTGAATGTAGTTTTTTTGTGGATTTCATGAATGGATTACAAGATGTATGCCAAGTCAAACGATTTGCTGGATTTTCAAAAGCTGGACGCCCTCTTGGAAAAAATTGCACATTCAGTCTCTCTAAAGAGGTAATGTTATGCAACGATGTAGACTGACCAGACTTTTCCAATATGTGTCACTCTTTTCTGTCACACATAGTAATAGATTATTAGAAGTACATCTTAACATGTTGAGGATGAAGACAGTCTGCACTTGGTCCCGGGAATGTCATGTAGTTAGAAGCTCAGCCTTATACTATTTGTATTAAAGATAAAACACTCTAGATTTCAGCCAGAAGCCATGTATGCACATCCTTGGGATAAAGAGAGGGACATATTTGGGTCTACAGATGTATCCTGGGTCCTTGTTTCAGGTTGTCATTTCAACTGGCTAGACTTACTGAAAGGACTGGCATAGCTCTTGGTTATTCCTGTTATATGCCTGAGTCATGGTTAGTCTAGTGACTCAGTTTGCATGTGCATACACTGACTCATAAGTGATCGGCAGGAAAAGAGTGTCTTTTAATTTGTCAACTTGAAGTAAACCAGAAGTTTTTCTAAACTGGGAAATAGGGGTGCCGCGCCCCCTTGTTTTGGTTGCACACCCCCTTGCTGAAATGCAGAATTTTTTTTTTTTTATTATTTGTGTGTGTGTGCGTGTGCTTAACGTTATTCCCAGCATACAGCCTTCCCCTCGGCAATCAATTCTTCTGTAAATACATAACAATGATGCCAGGCAATAGCAAGCCTGTTGTAATTCTGTTTTTTTTTTTTTTCTCCCCAAAACACTAAAATGTGGCAAAATGTCTCAGAATGCATAAACATGTCCTATTTCATACAACTCCCACTCTCTGTTGTCTGGCCTGTAGCGAGGTGAAAGTTCGGACAAACCGCCCACTTTGCCTACTTTTGACACGATTTTCGTACTGGTGTCTGTTTGGGGTCCCTACCGGATCATGGTATTATTGAAGTATCGGTACACATTCGGTATGTGCAATTGTAATCACTCCCATTTTATGCTGCGAGTTGTCATTCGGCTGTTTTGGGCAGCAGGTCAGAGTTGGGGAAAAATCCCCTTACCTTCTGTGTCTCAGAGCATGAGGACACAGAGAGCAAAGAGGAGAGTTAACAAACAATTTAAAACTTTTCTTTCAAACTCTTTGCTGCTCTGTGCATGTCCTCCGCTGTGGTTAAAGCAAGAGTATGGCGTCAGATTAGTGCCATAAGCACTCGCGTGATAAAATATGCATTTCGGCGTATTATATTATTTCACATGCATAGATATTTACTGCGAGCATGCAAATGATCTCTGCACGCGCGCACTCAGAAGAAACTGCTCCTTGAGCGAAGAAAAAATGTTGCAAGCAAGGTGGAATATCTGACCAGCGGGCCCCTGCCCTCTCGAAGCTGATTTCTGGTCACGCAAAGTGGATTTCTGCTCTCTTGCTTGAAACTTATGGCACTATGGGCGAGGGAACCAGGAGTTGGTACTAGCTCTGCTGTGATTGGTTGTTTCTGAAGAGCGAGATTTAATTGACAGCCCTCGTCTCAGACACGGACGTCTGCTGAAGTGAAGACAACGGCGTCTGGGCAGAGGTTCCTTCAGGTGAGAAATCTCTGCCCAGATGTCATTGTCTTCTTCGGGGAGGTGGTGGCATAATGGTTTGCATGTGATTAAGAGGTTTTACTTGTTGTCATCTGATGGTTAATAATCACATTATTCCCTTTGATCAGTTTGGGTGAAGTGTGTCAGACTCGGACGCGTCGGGGTTTAATTAATTTCAGGTAATTTTTAGGACTTTCTTATTTATTATAATTTATTATTAAATACTGCTGAATTTATGTGGAAATTAGTGTTGTGCAAAGATTCACAGATCTGTCGCTGAGATAGATGATGACTGGAGTGCAGTTTTAAGCAGAAATGAGGCCAACCGAAATGACACATGCGCAGTGAAGGCATCGGAGGCTGATAAGACGGGGGGACCGATTAGACTGCGATTCACTTCCTGGCACTTTCAACAGGTGTTGAAGGAAAAGGGAGGAATAGATGTGCTGTGGACCATTCTGGGAATAAGCTTAGGGCTTGTGTTGGCTACCCATATTAAATAAGAACCTCATCATCTTCGGTGTCTGGGCAGAGGTTCTTTCAGGTTGTGTTCGTTGTTTCAGCAGACTTCTGTGTCTGAGAGGAGGGCTGTCAATCAAATCTCGCAGTTCAGAAAAGACTAATCACAGCCGAGTCTGGTACCCTACCCCATAGTGCCATAAGTTTTGTGTGAGGGAGCAGAACTCCACTGAGTGTGGCTTCAAAGGCGCAGCTTGCTCCGAGCGAGCTACAGCTGCCGCAGTGCTCGGAGTGCTGTGTTCAGACCACGGTGGGTGGAAGAAACAGCTCGCCTTGAGCGCAGAAACCTCCCCCTCCTCTCCTGCCACTCAGCAGAGCATAGAGCTGGCAGCAGGTAGCATGACAGAGGTTTCACAGGATTCTTTCCAGTATCGGAAAATCCCATAGGTTGGATCGGGAAATTCCGATCCACGAATTACACCGGTATTGGAAACCAATACCGATCCGGGATGTTGATTGCCGCTTACATGTTTTGCCCCTTCTATACTGAAGAGTGACACTGGCGCGTTGTGAACTTCTGTGCTCATGTGACATCACACATAGCAGCCAACATGGCTGTCTGCTATATGTGACATCACACATAGCAACCAACATGGCTGTCTGCTGGTGGCTTTTAGACCAGCCATACAAAACCGACTTAACTTTAACATAAATGATCACACATGCCAAGTTCTTTTCATATGGGCTCTCAGTATCATAATCTACCAACCCAATCGTTAATTATCAGTGTTTTTTCTTTTCTTTTAAGACTCAATAAAATGTTGTTTACATAGAAAACTCGTAAAGCCTACTTTTAATACACAGAAAATTCACAAGATACCTCTTGTGAATTTTGTGAATTAATCGGATTGATAAGCAGAATCGATAATTGTATCAATATAAATAAAATTATTATGTGGCTGTGACGCTACGCGTGCTCTGATTGGGTGATTACAGGTAGGATATTTTCCCATATCCAGACCAGTTACCATGACATTCGGCCCGCAACGTGTATTTTCGTTACAAACCAGGAAGCTAAAAAACATGATTAGAAAAACCAAGTCGGACGTGAACGTACTCCATAAATTTATAAACAGCATCAGAAAAAACACACAGATTGAAAGCTTACCAGCTAACGACCTGATTTATGCACTATTTCTGACCCAGCACTTAAATAAAAGCTCAAAAACTATTTTAAATGGCTTTAAACACCTGGTGGCACTGTGACATGATTTGTTTGTATGTTCTTTTTTAATTCTATTGTACATTTGTTTTATTTTTATAAATGTCGATTGATTGACAGTAATCTTATCAAACAAACATGTAGTTTGTGATATCAGTTTGGAGTAAAGACAGAGAAAAGGTGAAAATGTGAAACAAAAAATACAAATACCAAACATATTAAGCAGTACAACTAAATTGGGGAGTGGCGGTGGGAGAGAAAATTCCAAAGTTTCCCCCCTGTTGACAAAGGTCTGCTTTCACCAAAAGAGAACCGCCCCTTTTCAGATCCTGGCTATGGGACTGTTGTTATTGTTGTTTGTTCTGGTCCTTCAAGAAGCTTCAGAATGCCCTGTTTGACCCCCTTCTGTACCATCCTCACTGATTGGTTGCTCTGCTGCCTTTCATCTGGTGTCGCCCCCTTGCTTAATTTTCCTAGAAAACTGTAGGAAACTGGTTATCACCAATCCTGTCTGGATGCTGTGGTTTTGAAAGAGTTTATCTGCTGAATGTTCTTTTTTCTTCGAGGTCATGTGCACATTAGAGCTGCAGCAATTCATCAATTATTAACTAATTTACTAAATTAATCACCAACTATTTTGGTAATTGACTAATTGTTTTGAATCATTTTGTGTGTGTGTGTGTGTGTGTGTGTGTGTTGCATATCAAAATGTTCAGAACAGTCTCAGCTATCTGAATGGAAGACATACTTGTATAGAAGACTGAGTAAACATATTTTGGTTATAAGAAATTGTGAACTGTTTTGGTGTTTAAAAATGGTTTACCAAAGTCTTTGGGTTACAAAAGTAGAGTAATATATGAAAAAATATTTTAGATCAGTTTCTCCAATAATGAAAATGTGCCGACCACTTCCCGAAATGTCAGCCAAGAAGGTGCATTCCATCGCCAGTTTATTAAAAGAAATATAAGTTGATCTGGACGTGCTGGAGGTCCTTGAATGTTTAAATCTCCAAATTATTTGATTACACCTTCCATAAATGGGAATATTTTATGGTTTATTTGGTCCTTTCTGAAGGTAAACAGAATATGTTTGGGTTGTGGACAAAACGCTATATTTGAGGACATCATCTGGGACTTTTGAGAAACACTAATTGATGTTTTTCTTTTTATTTTTACATTTTTGTTTTTTCACATTTTATGGACCAAACAGCTAATGGATTGATCTAAAAAATAATCAGTAGAGGACCAGTAAATTAACCATACTCTGATTATCTTACTGGTACGGTAACCAAACGATAATCGTCAAATCCAGAAATAATCAATAGACTGATAAAATTTGATCTCTTCGTCGATTACAGAAATAATAATTAGTTGCTGCACTAGTGCACATCCAGTTGATTAACTAGGCATGTAGAAAACATGAAAATTCAGTAGAAAATGGTATCATCCCTGAGCAGAATTTAATATCACAAACAGTAGAAAAAAAATGCACTTGCCAAGAGCTGTTTTTCAAACAATGTTTTAGGTGTTTTGTAGTGAATGTTTAGAGGGAGTGACCGACGTTTTGCAGGGTGAAAGTTGTATTTTTCCGGACACTTTAAAGCTGTTAAATATAGATAATTGCATTGACAGTGCTCAAGAGTTTGTGAGGAGAAGGTTGTTTAGTTTGAAAATAATTGATTGAATTTTAGAGGTAATCTAGAGTACGAGGTCTGTCAATAAAGTAACGGTCCTTTTTATTTTTTCAAAAACTATATGGATTTCATTCATATGTTTTTACGTCAGACATGCTTGATCCCTCGTGTGCATGCGTGAGTTTTTCCATGCCTGTCAGTTACGTCATTCACCTGTGAGCACGCCTTGGGAAGGAGTGGTCCCGCCCCCTCGTCGGATTTTCATTGTCTGGAAATGGCGGAATGAAAAGGACTTTTTTTCCATCAGAATTTTTTCAGAAGCTGTTAGAAACTGGCACCTGGAAACCATTTGAAAAATTTATCTGGCTTTCGGTGAAAATTTTACGGGCTTCACAGAGAATAAGGACTGTTACTACAGCTTTAAGGACCCCCTTAAGGACGCTCGGCGCGCCGCGCTCCGAGCTACGACAACGCGGCACAAGCCACCGGACCATTTCTAAATGGGTGGCTCTGTGGATACGAGACCGTCGTGTGCTCTTTCTCTGGTTATCACAAGAGCTGGACATCAGCAATTTTCCGGCAGATTTCACTTTTAACAAGAGATTTTGTCATGGAAAGCCACGCGGAGGCTTCCCGCGTAAAGACCGATTCGCTTTGGAAGCGAGACAACGGAACACCTCTGTGAAGCCCGTAAAATTTTCACCGAAAGCCAGATAAATTTTTCGAATGGTTTCCAGGTGCCAGTCTCTAACAGCTTCTGAAAAAATTCTGATGGAAAAAAAGTCCTTTTCATTCCGCCATTTCCAGACAATGAAAATCCGACAAGGGGCGGGACCACTCCTTCCCAAGGCGTGCTCACAGGCGAATGACGTAACCGACAGGCGTGGAAAAACTCATGCATGCGCACGAGGGTTCAAGCATGTCTGACGTAAAAACATACACTCAACAAAAATATAAACGCAACACTTTTGGTTTTGCTCCCATTTTGTATGAGATGAACTCAAAGATCTAAAACTTTTTCCACATACACAATATCACCATAACAGACGCCTGCCCATACCATAACCCCACCGCCACCACGCGCCACTCGATCCACAACATTGACATCAGAAAACCGCTCACCCACATGACGCCACACACGCTGTCTGCCATCTGCCCTGGACAGTGTGAACCGGGATTCATCCGTGAAGAGAACACCTCTCCAATGTGCCAAATGCCAGCGAATGTGAGCATTTGCCCACTCAGGTCGGTTACGATGACGAACTGGAGTCAGGTCGAGACCCCGATGAGGACGACGATGCATGCAGATTAGCTTCCCTCAGACGGTTTCTGACAGTTTGTGCAGAAATTCTTTGGTTATGCAAACCGATTGTTTCAGCAGCTGTCCGAGTGGCTGGTCTCAGACGATCTTGGAGGTGAACATGCTGGATGTGGAGGTCCTGGGCTGGTGTGGTTACACGTGAGGCTGGTTGGATGTACTGCCAAATTCTCTGAAACGCCTTTGGAGACGGCTTATGGTAGAGAAATGAACATTCAATACACGAGCAACAGCTCTGGTTGACATTCCTGCTGTCAGCATGCCAATTGCACGCTCCCTCAAATCTTGCGACATCTGTGGCATTGTGCTGTGTGATAAAACTGCACCTTTCAGAGTGGCCTTTTATTGTGGGCAGTCTAAGGCACACCTGTGCACTAATCATGGTGTCTAATCAGCATCTTGATATGGCACACCTGTGAGGTGGGATGGATTATCTCAGCAAAGGAGAAGTGCTCATTATCACCGATTTAGACTGGTTTGTGAACAATATTTGAGGGAAATGGTGATATTGTGTATGTGGGAAAAAGTTTTAGATCTTTGAGTTCATCTCATACAAAATGGGAGCAAACCAAAAGTGTTGCATTTATATTTTTGTTGAGTGTATGAATGAAATCCATATAGTTTTTGAAAAAAATAAAAAGGACCGTTACTTTATTGACAGACCTCGTACACTGAAAATTCCACTTGCTGTTCCTTGAATTGGTCTGACAATTTTGCCATGACTCATTGACAGAATTTCCTGAGTCTTGTCTCTCTTCTTCACCATTGGATGTATAAATTCTTCTGGATTTGTGCCATTCACATGATAGAAATGTCAGTAACACACTTGTTTCTTCCTGTTAAAAGGGAGTTTTTCCTTCCCACTGTCGCCAAGTGCTTGCTCACAGGGAGTCGTTTTGACGTTGGGGTTTTTCTGTAATTATTGTATGGCTTTTGCCTTACAATATAAAGCGCCTTGGGGCAACTGTTTGCTGTGATTTGGCGCTATATAAATAAAATTGATTTGATTTGTTTGTTGTGACTCCTGTGGACATTGACCTGCACTATTCACACATGGCCTCAGTTTCACTGCATAGACTTTGTATGATGGAACTTACAATTGAAGTTCATCTGATTTTTTTTTTTTTTTTTTTTTTTTTTTAAACAATGTAGCCATAGCCTGGACTCAGCATTTGTTTGCTTTTATCAGAAAGGAAGTAGTCTTTATATGATGATGGAATTTTATGATTTCCAGTGTAAAGGTGCAACAATTAATGAATTGATTGTTAGTTGACATTTAAATTCATAACTATTTTGACAACCGAGTCATAGTTTTGAGGCTTTTAAAAATGTGAAGTAAACTTCAAAACGGAAGTAAACTGTGTCCTTCAGCAGCTTTCAGTGCACATTTTACTATTTTAAAAGCTTGAAAAATATTGAGCTGGTGTTTTCTTTTCATGGCAACTGGAGCAGTACATGTTAATGTTTTTGATGAATGAATAGAACATTGTGTTTTTATAACATTCTGCAAACTCCCTGCCAGATTTAAAAGTCTGCTGTTTTTTCGGCTTTCCTCCCAAACACGGCTATCATTTTTGTGCAGCACAATTGAATTGAGACATTAAATACGTATAGTTTCACACATGCAGTTTTTAGTGTGGTAATGGTGAATGACTTTGGCAAATAAAGCTGTGACAAAAATGTGCGTACAGGATTACAGCTAACAACGGCACCAATGTTATCTATTAAATATTGTTATCGTTTTGGGACATGTTTAAGGGTTATTCCCTCTCATGTCACCCAGAGGCTCTCAGGTCACCCCTCAGTTCTGTTCTGTCAGTTTGATATGTTATTCCTATTACAAAGTTATAGTGAAATGCCAAATATTGGGTCTGTATCTTGCAAACATTTGAAGTTACAGCCTTTGGAAATTTTTATGAATTTTTCACATATCGTGAAAATGGTGTTTTGTACCAACTTTGCACCTTAATAATGGGCTCCCTATATGCCCCACAGCTTTGAAACTACTCATGTTTTGGTGTATCTAGTGTGATCTGCCTTCCACAAAGGCCTCAAAATGGTAGAAAACCCAAACTTTTACATGTCATTTGCATCTTGATTAGTTCAGAATCAAAGAAATATCCTAGCTATGGCTATAAAACTTTTTGTATGATGGTTTGTAATATAATGGAACATATTTACACATTTAAATGATACGTCGGGTTGTTTTAACAAAATTTATAATTGTTGAAAAAAATTATGATTTGAAAAAGTGTGAAAATAGGCCCATTTTCATCACCCCAGATGCCACTGTGGACAGTTGACTGTCATTCATATTTTTACCATATCTTCTTACATATCTCAAGATGATATGCTGTAAATACGATGTTTTTACACAATACAATTTTGGGTTTTGTACCATTTTGAGGCCTTTGTGGAGGGCAGATCACACTAGATACAGCAAAACTGCCACAATTTCCCAACTCTACACAAAAATGTGAGCCTGGCATGAGCAGTTTCAAAGCTGTGAGGCATATAGGAAGCTCATTATTAATGTGCAAAGTTGTCAGAAAAACTGTTTTCATGATATGTGAAAAATTCACAAAATTTTCCAAAGGCTGTAACTTCAAACGTTTTCAAGACACAGCCCTAATATTTGGCATTTCACCCTAACTTTGGAATGTGATTAACATATAAAATTGACAGGAATAAAGCTGAGGGGTGACCTGGGAATGTTTTTCAAAACAGTGATTTCAGATGGAATGACCCTTAACAGACTTTGTCCACCTTTCTTTGGGGATGTTAAAGGCATTTGTCATCCATACTCTGTCATGTCCGTGTTTTTACATGGAGGATGGATGCTTGCATTGAAAGACGCTGCTCCCACCAGCATTCTGCATGAGCGACTTGCGGAGTACTCAGTGCACATGTACCAATGTAACAACGGTCTACTGCTGAGTGAACAATGCAACACACCTGACTGAGCTGATCTGCTCTGTTTAGTTCATGGACAAATGGAAAATGTGCAGTACTATGGTAGAGCTGCAGTCATTGAATGTTTTTGGAATAGAGTATTCTGTTGATTATTTTATTGATTGATCGAGTCATGAGGTAAAAGTAATTTTGCATTTTTAAGCAACAATATCACTACCAGGTCTCTCCATAACAAGTGGCACAATGTTGCTGCGCCATCATGCAGATTTTCAAATTTAGGGTGTTCCCTCTCTGTTTTCCAAGGTCATTATTTATTTTTAACATTATGAGTTTCGAATTTTTCCCAGACCATAAGCACACACGGTCAATGAAATCCTCAGTCAGAAGACAGGCTGTGTGTGAACGTGCTTTTCGTGTCCCTGTCACGAACCCATGGATTAATGTACTTTTCGTAATTCCACCACGATCCGCTGTGATACTGGGTTGACACAGCCTGTAGAAAAACAGCTATGGAGTGTAGCTTTTCTGCAAAAGCCACATTAATAATTCTGCTTTCCACCTGTTGATGAAAACTCTGATCAAATCTGAATAAAGGTGTTTTTTTTTTTTTTCTTTTGATCAGCTTGATTCAGTTAAAGTGCGTGTCCTTCTGCTTTCTCTGTGAGGTGGAGGACATCCAGTGAACCAAAACACAGCACCGTGTGTGTGTGTTTTTTGTAATACACAAACACACTACTTAACATTAAATATGCTCTAATAGCTTCCATCAGAGGTCAATCAAGGGGTATACTTCCTGTTGTTGCAAGTCTTACATCCCTCTCAGCTCTGGTATAACTGTTAACCTTTCACCTGGTCGTACATCACTACAGACTACTGTGGAATGCTTGAAGTTGAAGAAGCAGCTTTGGTTACTGGGATGGGGGATGTAGATCTCACATGAGAACCCTATTTATTGAACCCTTGGCTTAAAGTGGATATGACACTTAAAGACAACAGTCTTATTACATGTAACAAAGGTTATATAATTCGGTCAACCTAAACGTTTTAGGAAAGTGTACACGGTTCTCCCGTTATATATAACATTTGAACGTCCCGCCACTGAAAAATGTGCACGCTCCGTGATCAGCTTCCCGCTGAGCACCAAGCCTAAAATACGTCACTACGT